>NC_046375.1:15906856-16038305 GCF_011125445.2 Fundulus heteroclitus | reverse complement strand
GTGTAAGGTGACGAGGCAGAGTGGGAGGGGAGTCAAAGTTTAGACATTTCTGAGATGCTTAGGAGTCAGAAACAACAGTTGGCTCAGAGCCAGGGTGGTGTGGATTTGTGAAGAGGGGATGCACTGTCTCTAGCTGTTGTTGGTTGTCCCCCAACATATCAGCATCCGTTTAGTTTGCGTTATCAGCTGTCATTTGCAGAAGTATCCTCACATCTAGTGACATTAAAACCACAAACTTTAATGTATTGTATAGGAATGTTATTTGTCATCAGTCCAGTGAAGTGCATAAATGTGAAATGATACATGATTGAAGTTGTTTGGCTTGAAAAAGACCCACATAACTGATTATTTTTGGAACTACAGTTCACTGTGTTTACAGCTACAAGTCTTCCTGGGAAACTAAAATATTTGCCTAATCTCCTTTAAGTGTAGCTCCAGTTTACTTCTAGGGTTGTCCTGTATTTTGCTCTTTCAGTCTGCCCATCCAGTCTGACCAGCTTACCCATCTCTCCTGAAGAAACGCTCCCCACACCTTGATGCTGCCACACGCGTCTGCAAATTTATGCACATTTTGTATTTTTGCCTATAAGCTTAATTTTCCTCTCATTTGGTCGGAAAATCTTGATCCACGTTTCTTCCATGGCTTCTTTTGTCTTTTAAGAAACGGTCTTTGTTTCAGTTCATATACGTGGCTCAGTCAAAGTTCAGGCCTACAGTAAATCTACATGAGAAGATGGGGCTAGATTGCCAATCTGCCGGAGCTTTAGGTCATTTTCAAAGACAAATGAGCATACATTCGTTCTGTAGACGTGCAAAGCTGTTTCCACAAAACACTTGCAGTCGTAATTGCAATAGGAGGTGATTTGACAGAGTGTTGGCTCAAGAAATGAATATAAATGCACACCAGGGTTTCCCAAGCTTTTTATTTATTTTATTTTTGTCATCATGTTCATATTTCTTCCACTATAGGACTACAATGACTGTAGAAACATCTGATGTTGTGTTTATTTAATTAGATTTTTTCCCCCTCCTTTTTTTTTTTTACACACATTAAATATAAAAAAAGACTTAATGAAAAAGGGGTGTATCATTTTTTTTTTCTAGAACTGCATCTCACCTCCACCTAGAGACTGAAAGCAGGACAGGGTTTCACAAGAAACTGATTAAAGTAACTTAGTAAAATGCCTTGTTGATGGAAAAAGAGCACAACAAAAATTGCAAAGAGAAAACTCAACTTATTGATTTTATTTGACATATGGATTAGTGATTGTTTGAAGTTCATCTTTACTGCTCAGGGCCAACGCTCTGTTTTCCCCCACTGTGCTCTGGTGTCATTTTATTGCACTCTTTCAAGGACACACCAGTGTGGTACACTCTCTCTCACACACACACACACACATACACGCAAAAAAAAAAATGAATAGCACATAATTTTTCTCACAAGGTGAAAGCCATATCCCTGCTACAATGCTCTGTAGCAGATAAACGCGCACAAGTATGAAGCCGAAGCATTTGAACATATGTAATCCATCTCGAGCTTTTTTTCCCGCAGCCTTTCCACAGAGCCTAAGGCGATGCCTCATACACGCCCCCATCTCCCCAGAATTCCCTCTAGGCCTCGCCCAAAGTGATGCCAACTTTTAAAGATCCTCAGAGGGGAGCAAATAATTCACAGAGGCTTGTTGAGTTTCTAAACTTGACATTTCTTATGTTTCACTGCAGGGTTGGAGAAATGTGGCGACGGTGTTGCAGAATTTGTGCGTCTTGAGTTAAAGTTAGTCTTGTGCGTAAAAAATTTTTAAAGTAGAAAATATGTTCTGTTTAGTTTTAGTAGTAAAATTGCTGTTGATTTACAGACAATCTTCAATATCAATAGTATTTTTTTTAAGAGCTAACAGGATGAAGGGAAGCTACCGTGGAAGAATTATTTTAGAGAGTGCTGATCTCAAAAAGGCTTGTAAAAATGAGGGTAATGGTGAAAGATCAGTTTCTTATATAGGATTTTATTGGGGAAGTTTAAAATCAAAGGATTTTTTGAAGATGGCCAATAATTACCTTAATATTTTTTTATTTAGCTACTGTTACAGATGCTCCAATCTCTAACCCAGAGATTGAAATTGGCTAGTTTGACCTTTATTGGCTCCGCTTGATCAGAGCAATTATTTTTTTTCCATTCATCATATGCATCAAAGCTAGGAGCTTTAAATGTCTTATGTCAGCTAAACACATCAACCAGCAGCATGAACTTTGGTTTATTCTCCTTTTTATTTTTTTTTTTTTGCCTTTTTTGTAAAAATCCAATAAGGTAAGGGACATTTGCTTTGTTCCAGAAATTAGATTTATTTAGCAATTTATTTCATATTCTGTAGGAAATATCTTTATCGTCCTTTCATCCTAAGAAATCTGAAAGCGGCCTCAGAAAATCAGTAGTTGAAAATATTCACCTGGAAAAGCCTGACTGGTGCACCTCTTGTTTTATATGCATACTTTTTGCTATTATCCTCAAATTCTTTATTTCAAACTATATTTAGGAGTTTTCCCTCTCATTTTTTTAAGACCAATCTTGCAGAAAGGACAACATCCAGTCAATGGTGTTATTGATGATTTAGATCATGTTCTGTGTGAATTTTTGTCCTGTGCTTTTTACTGTTATCTCAATTTGTTTACGTGACATGTTGACAGCTGCTTTAATGTTCATTGTGCACAATTTCCTTTTATCAGATCATCAACTGCATATTGCTCCAGATTGAATGTTGTAACTTTCTTTCTTCCAGTGCGGCTGCGATCGAACCGCTTATCTCTCATTGAAGAGTGCATCGCCCAATGCTCCACAGCCTACAAACAATCCGCCACCCTGCTCAACCTGGCCTCACTTCTCAGAGTGTCAGGTAAATGCAAAGTCGCCTCTAATTTCTTCTCCTCCACTTTTGCTTTTAGAGACATATTGTGTAGAAACAACGGTGGGGGTGATCTTTGATGAACAAGACAGCCCTGCTGGCTAATGGGTGATGCTGCTTTAGAGATGAAATGCGATAGCGTAGAGAGTTCGACCTAGGTGCACAAAGATGCATGGATGGACGCTTTTAGGAAGGTTGCTGATAGTTCTCACACAACAGAGGAACAAGATAAATGTTGCAGTTTTCAAGCAAAGATTGATTTTCAGGCTCGCTTTCACAAAGTACAAAAACCCCACATTTCAGTTCATATTAACATTACATTAAAAGGTCTCTGAATATTCTTTTGCACTGACACCTATTGCACAAGGCCATCAGGTCTTTACACAAACATTTTCCTGCATCAAGGTTTTCTTAAACCTGCTGTGTTATTTTGTAGAAAGTGTTAATTTTAGTCCTACTTTAGCTAATGTTCCTGACAGCAGGTGCTGTATGAAAAATGTGACCTACTACCATCCACTAATCACTACTAGCTTTATTTCTTCTCTTAATATTGCTCTAAAAACCCTTGAATTTCTGTTTACCTTTTATCATGTTACAACAAGAAACCTGAACAGATTTTATATCACAACTTTTTCCTGTTTTTACCAATATAATTCTAAAAAATGTTGCATATGTTCCTTTTCTGTCCTCTAGCCCTCATAGCCCTTATTGAACACAGTCTGCCTGTATGCAGCATACTTACAGCTGTTCCGTTAAAGCCTCAAGCTTTTATCATCTTTATAGAGTTGAATCCTTTATCCAAAAATAAAAACAGTTTGACCACAGCTGCAAACCTACCAAGATGTGGCCGTCTACCTGAACTGAAAACCTGGAAAGATAGAGAGCATTAATCAGAGAAGCAACCATGAGGCCAAACTCTGGAGGAGCTGCAGGGATCCACAACTCAGCACGGAGACTTATGTTCACAGGGGAACCATTAGCTCTGCTATCCATAAATCTGGCCTTTGTGCAAAAGTGACAAAAAGAAAGATTATTAAACCAAAGCCTAAATAACTCTCAGTTAAAGTTTGCCTGAGACCGTGTAGTGGACAAGGGTGCTCTGGTCAACAAAACCAAAACTAACCTTTCAGGCGTCCAAGCAAAATGCTGTGTGTTGTAGAAAAGGAGCAATCCACATTAACCTGAAACCACAGTGGATCATGGTGGTAGGTGGATCATGCCATGGAAATTCTTAAGCAGGGACATGGGAGCCAGTCGATCTGATTGGGAGACGTATGAAGATGGATACACAGTAGTAGAAGTCACCTGCGACAGAAGACTTAAGACAGCGGTTACATTTCCTTAGAGCCTTTTACGCCACCACCAAGCCTATTTCTCACCGCCGGGCCCCAATCTGTTCTATTCCTGTAAATAAAAATAAAGCACAGCTTCTTTCTGCCTGCGCACCGCTGGGACCGCAGTTGTGTGTGTGTGTGTGTGTGACAGAAGTGGACGGTAGACAAGACTGATCTTAAGAGCTTTATGAGTATAATTGTTCTTGCCACTGCGAGTTCAGCCGGGACGGTTTTTAAGTAAAGCATGGCGGACTTTTGATCACAGCAGAATTATTTTTATATAGGTTAAAGGCTATACGCGCTGAGAAGATCTCCTCTTTCTCTGCCACGGAAAGCAAGCCTACATAATCAACTCAAAACATTTAACCAAGAATCTTTTATGCACATATATTCCCCACTAACTTAGTAAACTCCTCATAGCGTGTTTTCAGCCGCGACGAACAGTCAGCGGGAAATCACAGACGGTCTGGCCGAGTGATAACGCTCCAGCAGCGGGGGCCGGTCTCTGCGAGTCAGAGCAAAATTAAAATTGGCACATCATCCTGATGAACTGACTGTACAGATGAAGTTATAAATGGAGGTTATCATGAAATTGACAGGTTTGTAAACTTCTCATCTTCTTACTGCTCCTTAGTCCACCCTTGTGGCGGACAGTTTTTCTTGCTGCAGCCAACCCCGCCCCCTCAACAGGAGAGAAAGCAAACAAGTACCGAATGGCGTGGGGTATCTGGGAAAGTAAAGCGAGTATGGAAACGCTACACGTGATTTGCCCCAGGCCACTCAAAAGCCCCAGGCTTTATTTAGAGTGGCAATGGAAAAGGAGCTGATGGGTCCTTGTCTAGTTTTTAAAAAAAGTTTAATAAAAAATAAATAAAATATTCATGTGTTAGAATGGCCCAGTCAAATTCCCGACCTAAATTTAATTGAGAACTGTCAGTTTTTAGATCAGCAAAGCTGGGAGAGACATACGCCAAAACACGAGCAGCTGTGATTGCAGAGTAAGAGGATCCTACTAGGTATTGACTGAATGCAAAAATGCACATAAGACTTTGATGATTTTGCTTTAAAATGATGAAAAGTACTTTTCAGTTTCCATGCTTTAAAACCACGCTTTATTTATCCATGTTCCTGATTGGTTGTGTTTATGGTGATAAAATGGTGAACATTTCAAGCACTGCAAAAACAGAACTAAAAATAAGTAAAGTTTTCCTAAATTTAGTGTATCTGTCCTTGATTTGAGGAGGTAAATAAGATGATCTGCCAATAGAATAAGATTTGTGCACTTAAAATAGGAACAATTCATCTCCATCATCTTATTTCAAGTGGAGGATGTCTAATTATCTTAATATAGGGGTAAAAATACTCATTCCATTGGCAAATGATCATATTTACCTGCTCAGATCAAGGACAAAAACACTATGTTTAAGAACATTTTGCCTATTTTTAGATACGTTTTTGCAGTGAGGGGTATGAACAGTTTTAGCTACCAGTTTTTTTTCTGTGCAAAAAGTTTGTATTAAGAAGATTTAATAATTCACCTAGAATTGCTGTGGTTTGAGAGGAATCCAGCAGTTTGAAGCAGATATGGCAGAAAAAGTGAGAAATACCTCTGTCTTGGCAGACAAACTAATGTGAAAGTTACTCCTCCTCCTGCTTTGGCCTGTTTTTTTACTTTAGATTTGACTGGATTTACATTCTCCATTAGAGAAATGTTTGCATCACCATTCATCTTGTAAATCCAGTAGGGGAATTCCCTACTTTAAATTAAATATTTTATGATTTCTTTTGACTTTTTTTGTGTGTGTGGATGGATGCTGCAGAGCTGTTTACTCTGCAGCTCTGACCAGATCAACCAGCAGTGTAAGCAGTTCAGCACAGAAAGGCAGAAATGCTGCAAATTGTAGAAGTTGACTTCAATACCTCAACCAACCTTGAAGTAAGAACTGCAACCTTTTCGACTTGGAAACCTTGATTCTGAAAGCTAAAAAAAGTGAACTTTGAAAGAAAAAAGATGTTTGCTAGAACATTTTAGGCTTCCTTTAGGCCAAAGTTAAATGCTCTACCTGTCAAAAATACAAGCTTTCGCTCTTTTTGTGTCGCTGCATCTGTCCTCTCCGCTTTCGTCTTATCGTTTCTACCGTGTCTTTGAGCTTGTCCCTCTGTCCTCTCGCCCAGAGACTTACTACCACCGGCCTCGTGGCATTTCTGTGCCTGTACCCCTCACAGTTTGTCAGCAGGAACCTCTCCCTGTGTGGTGTCAGAGGAGGGGGGGATAGAGAAGGGAGATGAGAAGAGGAATAAACATTTTTTTTAAATAAATAAATGCAGGAGGTAGCCTTTTGAAGGGTGCATAGCTCCAGGGCTTTGTGGTGAATATTTAATGCAGGTATCACCAACACACAGGTTAAAAACACTTAGAGCTGGGTTTCTGCCTCGACCAAAATGCTCCATAAATCATTCATTTGGTGAGGTATAAATAAAAGAATATACGAAGGAAGCGGTAATAATATTTATTGAAATATTTCTCACGGTGATTATTTCCTCTGAACCAGAATATCGCTTTGAGAAAGTGTCTTTGCGTGACATTTCTCAACCTTTTGATGTCGGCCTTTGATGGGTCCACCTAGGAGAAGTTCAAGTATTGATCGGATTATCAATACGCCCGATTCAGACCAACTCGAAATAAATACCAGGAGCTGCTTGGATTTAAAAACGGCACAGGATGATGGTTGGTTTGCTCAGACACCAACATTCCTCTATATTGAGGTCTTGACAGCCTTTGAAGACACCCTCTCGCCATTCACCCAGAAGATATTTGACAAATAGATCTCACCCTCTCTCGGTAAACACCGCGTCTCTAGCCGTCACTCACTCTTCACGCACACAGACTGCAGAGCCAAAGACCAGCACATTTCTCCATCGCAGCGTCGGTTCTTTGATCCTCACCGCACAAGTTTGTTCAGAAGCTGCGTCTCTGTCCATGTCCCTTTTGATCTCCTTGCCCCCCCCCCTCCCCTCCACACACACAAACACACACTTTTGTTTATTGAGTTGACACACAGATCAAAGGCTGTCCCAAATCTTGACATATCACCCTGTTCTCACCTTTATTAAGATATCAAGCTTTATTTTTTTTCCTGTTTTAGCGAGACAGCAATGCTGAATGACTTTACGATTTCAAACACTCACACAGACATGACAATAACCACATTTGCAAAGACCTAAAATGAAGTGTGGTCTCAGACTCTCCCCGCCTGTTGTTTATAAGATGTAATGACAGTTTTGCTTGGACAGATGTGAGCTACGGAATCATAAAGGCCAGATTTTCGCAAAACGCTGTATGAAAGCATCTCGATTTTCACAGTGAGAAAGGGGAAGGACAGGGTTTGAAGGTCTTTCTCTGCCGCATCCATTTTTATTCAAGGAATACCTCTAGCAGTCCAGCCTTTTTATCTCTCTGTTCGACAGAGTGGTATCAGCCGTCATCTCCACAACTTGCCTGGGCTGTCTCCGCGTGAGGTCAACAGGCGAAAGGGAGTCTGTCCAACATGCTTGGATGTTTGGCTGAAATTACTCTTCTCTCGCCAGGACCCAGTCTTAAAATGTGAGGTGTTAAAGGACACTTTACTAGCCCAGATGTGTTGCCTGGAGCTTCCTCAGTTGATAAGGAGGCAGAGTCTCTTTAAAAGTCGCACAGAGAAATTATGCAGTTGATCTGCAGCAGGTGTTAAAAGACACAGCAAAGGAATTTCCTCAGTCAGTCTTGCTTAGTTGATCAGGCTGGATAACTGGCCTTAAATCTTGGAAATTGGGGCTTACACATCTCACTTGGTCTGGTTCTTAGTTACGTCTTCTTCTCACCTTGTCATGTCTTGTTAGTTTCTTTTTCTTACCTGACATTTTGCTGAGATGTCCACCTTGTAAAGACTTCCTGGAGCCTCCGGCCACGTCTATACCTTATGATATACGTTTCAAAGGACGCATCATATGATGACTGTTTATTCTGAAATACTGTATCCTCTCACTGGCTGACCTCAACAGTTTATAGACCAGTTCATTGTTATTGTTTTGATCCTGGTTTTTCACGCACGCGCGCTTGACTGGTATGCAAAAGGCGAACACAATGGCGGACGAAAACAAAGGAAATGGCGAGTTCTCTACGTATTTTTGTTCTTTAGATAACGTATCACAAGATCGTTATAAGAGTAAGTTGATGGTTGATGGTATCAGATTGCCAGATCCATACAGCAAAAGACTGAAGGGATGGAGCGAGTCTGTGAAATGCTGGCCAAGGGTTCCGTACTGCGATGTATACAGCTACTTTATCAACACGGCAGGCCAGTACACACGAGAGAGCATGAAAGCCATGAAATCACTGGACGGCTACAATTATTTCATATCGGGACATGTTCAGACCTGTTTGTGTAACATACTGGAGAAGGACACGACTGTGTGCTTTGTAAAAGCCAAGGTATCCCCATCCCAACCGGCCAACGACAAGCCACATGAGCCATGGGTGTGCCTGAACAAGAAGCAGGGATACGTTGTAGCTGCACATTGTACATGTAAAGCTGGGTAGGTGAACAAAAAATGTTTCCATATATTTATTCAATCTATAGCTGTGTCTCAATTCGCAGGCTGCGTCCTTCGAAGGACCCAGCCTACACAGCATTAGGAGGACCCAGCCATCGGAGGATGCTCCGGAGGATCCTCAACCGTTGGTAAATGGGATGGTCTAGCCTTTGGAGCACTTCCTGGTAGCGTGACCTGGATGTAGGAAGCACCTGGCTCGTGACGTCACGCGTGAATTTTTCTATTCTGCAGGTTTGAAAACTCCCATTCACACGTCCAACCCACCCAACTACACCCTACTCTAACACCAAAGGACTGCCTGAACCCCCCCACCCCCACCCCACCAACCACTGTGTAACCCTCTGACCTTCTGCCTTCACTGAAGATTAGTGAGGAAGAGCTTATTAAGGTCTTTTAGCATAAGAACACCAAGAAGCTGCAGGACAGTACATTACTTCCCTCTTCTGCCTGGATGCCTGCATCTGATCAACTGGCCCCCCTTCTTTACTCAGATCTTGAGCAAGTCTGTGGATCTCCTCCTGCCTCAAGCAGTCCAGCCTTATCCTGGTACCCAAGAAACGCACCATCACTGGAATAAATGACCATAGACCTGTAGCCTTGACATCTGTGGTCAGGAAGTCCTTTGAGCGACTGGTGTTGAAGCAGCTGAAGAATCTCAAAAACTCTCTGCTGAAGCCAATCTGTTCTATGCACCTCCTATAACCGTGTGTTTTGGCTGAACTACAAAACAGGACAGGTCCAGACTGCAACAACCAATTAGGTCGCATAGAGCATCATGGGGGGAGAGGACTTGTACAGGTGAAAATTGCCTAGGGGGTTGAATACTTTTGCGAGGCTCGGTATTTGCACTACCATAACCTACCTTTTTGAAATTTTCTTTTATTTAAAAATATTACTGTACATACACATACATATTGGTCAATTTACCCTGCATTTTATTCAGTCTAAGTTTACTATCTGTAAGCTGTGCCCTCATGAAACCAATTTCTTGTTCGTGTGTACAGTCTTGATCAATAAAGGTTATTCTGATTCTGAAGCTGCAAGAAACATACCCCAAAAGATTTGCAGCTTTAATTACAGCAAAAGCTGTTCTGTCTTTTCAAAGAATTTACTCAGGGTCACTAGATACAAATGCTAGCCACATTTAAAATGTTTTTTTTTTTTTTATAAAGTTGTATAAAACCACCCTTTTTTCCCCCCTCAGTTATACGTGGATTTGTGTTTGTTAATCAGATAAAATCCCAATGCTTCTCAAGGGCATTTGAATTCATGTGTTTCTGTGTTGCCTGTCTGTGTGCCGGCTTAAGCAAATGCTTTGTGTGTTCAGGAGACGACAACGGCAGGCGAAAAGGCCAAGTGCTGACCTTGCTGGCAGAGCAAGCGCTCAAATGTCTGGACTTCAAAGCCTCTTACATCCACTGTCAGGACCTCATGGCTGCAGGTTTGTAGTTAAAAGAACTGTGAACCCGAGTGCATAGTTAATGGAAGAAACACGGAGTTCCCTGTGCAAGAAAATCATTGGTGTAACATTTCCTTGAAAGTGATATCACTCTCTGGCTGTGTGTAGGTTGCCAAACTGCTTTAAAGACATAAAGGATCAGTGGGAGGAATTTAGACTTTTTGTAGATATAATTTAGTATGTCGAGGATGAACTGTCTGAAAATATGGTGATTTGCACAATGACTTGCATTTATTATGGCACCAACGAGAGAGTTTGCAAAAACAGAAATCATTGAGATGTGGTTTCGAGCTCAGAAAAGTCTCACTAAGCCACAATAATAGTGATAAAAGGGAAGGTAATAATGGGAGCAAAGGGATGTTTGAAATGCTCTGAAATCCTTTTTCTTTATTTGGTGTTATCTAACAACTGTATACTTTTTTTTATTATTTATTCACAAGTCAAAGTTACACACAGAGGCTTTCGTTGTTTCTCCCTCTTTATAAGTAAGTCCTTTTGTTTTCAAACATAGGGTTAAAAACAATACAATCTTGTGTTTGGATTCTTAGATCCTAAATGTTAAATGTTGAAAGAATGCTAAAACTTTTGAAAAGGTGCCTTAGTGTCAAAGTCCAGTCCTCGAGGGCTGGTGTCCTGCAACTTTTAGATGCGTCCCGGGTCCAATACAACTGAATCAAATGGCTGAATTAGCTCATCGGGATGCGGTCATGTTCTCCAGAGTCCTGCTAATGACCTGATTGTTTGACACAGGAGACCAGGGAGACAAACTCCAGTCTGCGAGGGCCGGTGTCCTGCAACATTTATTTGACACACCTACACTAGACTATCTCTGTCCTTTAAAGGTATACTATGCAACCGGGGTTGATTTTCCAGCGAGGCTCCCCCCAGAGGGCGAAAGTAAAAGTGCACTGTCATAAAGATGCTCAGCTGTTCTGGTTTCTCCGTCAAGCCAGGCGCGGTTGTTTTGAGCTTAGCAGACAGGCGAACGCAACGAAAAGTCGAAAAAAACGGCAGTACAAACAATGATTAACACAGTGAAGGTATGAACATCAGGGTTTCCTGCAGCGATATCTTGGCAAACTCACGCTACCACCTCGCCAACATTCAAAAAAAATAATAAAAGAAAATAATAATAATAATAATAATAATAATAATAATAATAATAATAAAAAACTCGATATGCTTGCATGTTTATTTGACGTTAACACGCGGTTCTTTGTTGTTGCTTTCGCGCGTGCATATAGTGAATGGCAGGGCAAAAACACATGGAGTTCTCGCCGTAAAGCAAGACCGACTCTCGCAGTCTAGCACGAGACTTCTGAGCCTGTGTGTGCGGGCCGAGGGCTCCTGCAATTGCAAGTACGGTATTTCCCCCACAGACCACCAGGGCGGCCGAGAAAACCTTTGTTCGACCTGAAATGACTCATTTAATCATCCAAAACGGTATGGAACACATTAATTAACTGAAAAATGTTGCATAGTTTGCCTTTAATACTGACTTTATCAGAGTCTTTTTCTTGAAATAGTTGTTAATTGCGTCCTGAAAGTGATTTAAGATCACCTTGTTTTTGAACTCAAATCACAATACAGCTCCGGTTTACTGATTTGGTCTATGCTGAAAACCAGTGACTTGGCATTTGAAATAGGAAATTTAGCCAAAGTGTCAGTTGATATCATTGTGCATATTGGAAAAGATTTTAATTGTAATTTGGCACTTTGAAGTCGGAACGTCTGCGAAATCAAACCGAACGCCTGGGGAAGTTGGGGAGATGGCACGCTAAATTGAAAAAGGCAACCATGGTTATGAATTTTGGTGGAAATTAAAGCACTGAGCTGCTTCTTTATAGTTTGTCTTGTTCAAAATTTGCTGCTTGTAAACATGCCTTCACAAGAGGGGTGCACTTTAAGTGGTGGTGAATATTTTGTTGCAGATATATAAGGTTCCATTAGTTGTTTTTTTAAATTTCCTCCAAGGAATGGCAATCTAATTTGCTTATTCAAGACTAAAATTAAAGTTGTTTGTTTTTGTCAGTCTGCCTGCCCGCAGGCAAAAATATATATTATTAGTTTGACCAAATTATAAATAATTGGTCAGGTTGAAACTTCGTGGAGGGAATGCAAAATATAATTTTATTTACTGAGACTTATCTATGGATGGAATGAAGGAGGACCTGAAGGTAGTTGGTGTGAGAGAGGAAGATGCAGAAGATGGGGTTAGATGGACACAGATTGGGGTGAACCCTGAAAGGGAAAAGCTGAAAGAAGAAGAAAATGCGTTCTTTCACGCTTCTGACAAACAGGGTGGTGGCGCAGATCAAAAAAGTATCTTTAAGTGAGAAAGGATAAAAACAAGTCAGACACTGAGTTTGTATTTGAAAGTGGAGAGAAGTTTTGCACAGTGTCTCTAAGAACTTAGTCAAGGTGACATGTTGTTGTTTGAATGGGAAGAAGCTTTAGTGACTATGGGCACACATACTACAATTGTTTAGATGATTAAAGTTTAATGACTTGAATTTATGTTTATGTCCAAACGATGATAAGCTTTATTCTTCTCTTACTGACTAATGCATATCATTGATGTTTTTTCTTTACCCTTGTTATGCCATAAGAATTCCTTCAGATATGAAATAAACTATAATTCAGACATTTTTAATTTTTTTTTTACCAGACATTATCCTGGTTCATCTTTCTTAACTGCAGCTCTCTTCCTCGTCTCCCTCATTCTGTTGTTTCCCCAGGTTACAGTCCAGCATGGGAGGTGTGCAGTTTGCTCGGTCAGAGTGAGGGTTACAGACACCTGGAGGCGCGACAAGAATTGTTAGCCTTTGCTTTGACGCACTGTCCCCCCGACAACATCCACTGCCTCCTCGCTGCCTCCAGTGACTTACAAACTCAGGTTTGGACAAAACGGATGCTTTAAAATACAACGAATAACAGACTGATTGTTTTTTACGTTGTGTGTTTAGTTTTTAAGCTTGAATTCAAATATGTGGCTACTAAATTAATGAGCAAAGCAAGTCTGTGTGATTTACGATTAGTATTATTAATTTTTTTTTTTTAATGGTAAGAATTGTGAACAATTTCCAAGTTATTTTTAGGTCAATACACCACTTACCGTGTATGGAAGCTCTGTGGGGGCTGCCCTTCTCAAAAATGTGCCTTTGTAAGCTGAGAGTGTCGGGTCTGTTTCTGAAGGAGTCACATGACCTAGAGGTTACGACAGTTGGCTTTTAGAAAAAAAAAAACAATGCATTGATTTTGTTTACAGGAGGAATAAATGTTCAGAACATGCCAATTCTGCTTAGTGCATGTATATTGGAATTGGTTGTGTGGAATTGGGCCCTCTGTTTTTACTTTGTTTTGTGTGATAAAGGTTTGAGCAATGTCAGACATTCAGATAACAGATTTTATTGTTTGATTCATAACTGCGGCTCCAAATTACTCTTTAAATTATCTGGATTTCTCTTTTCGTTAATTGTGAAATGTCTTTTGATCTTCTTAAAATCTGCATTTTTAATTAATTATATAGACAAATAATTGTGTGTATCAATATAATTTTGAAAACATTTTAAACTATTTTTGTTCTCAATGTTTTATAAATTCATTTGAGTTTTTCCAGCCTGCGCTGTGTCTGGACTCACATGAAAGTATAGAAACTCTAATCAGAGACTTAAAAAAACATTGCACCAACTAATTTATTTTTCCTAATTGAGATTATTTAGTAATGCTTAGGTCCATGTCTTGTCAGCAACCCAGTGTTGTAGGCCATAAGCGTCAAGAAATGGTTTTTAATCTTTGGAAGTTTCTCCTTTAAAAACTTTTCTACAGCAGCCTTTCTGAATTGTTTGTCACGTTTCTATTTTGGGGTTTGTAAGGAAAAGTGAATGCTCAGTTAGGCTCAGGTTAGACGGCTGTCTGGGCCATGCAGCAGCCTTCGCTCTCCCAAGGAATTCTTTTGTTTGCTGGAGCTGAGCTGAAAGTAAAGATCTGTACGCTTCAAAACTCCTCTTACTTCAGCCAGTAGTCACAACGTTGCACAGCACTGACCCAGTTACATTGGCAGCCATATTTTCTTATACCATCACATTGACTTGACTATATTTGACAGACAATGCCTATGTTTTCTTTCTCTGTACTCCCCTCAGCCAGCTAGAAGTTAGTGATTGTGTCAGCTGTCCATAGAGTCTTGTGTCGAAGGTTTTGGCAGATGCTGCTGCTGCACATGCAAATCAGGTCTCTCCTCTTCAGTTTTACTGATAGTTTGACTACTGTGGTTCAACAATGCCGTTTATTTACATTCATAAGGAGTATCATAGTAAACAGACTTCTGCCTGAAGAGTGTCCTTGGTTCGGTTAGATATTGCAGCAAGGTTATTTTCCTCTCAGTTTTTCATATTTTTCTTAATTAAGAAAGAAATCAATCATCATATTCTGCAGTTGTCCTCTCTTGCCTTCAAGGCCTTGTTTTATTGCAGAACTTGCCTGTGTACCCATTTCTTCACTAGCAAGGACCATCCCCCAACGGTGTCAGTTTAAAAGAGTTATTAAAGAGGACTGAAGATAGAGGATTGATGAATTTTGATGGAATCATCTGAGCAGACCTGAAGGCAAATACTCTGAGCTGGGGTTTTGTCTCTTTCTCAAATAGGTAAAGTGGGTGATGGGATGATGGATGAAAGAAGGTAGGAATGAGGAATGAAAGGTGCTAGGGTTGAGTAATGATGGACGTTGGCATTGGGGAACCAAGGGTAGGGGATAAACAAAGAAGAAGGTAGAGATGTGGGATGAAAGGTAGGGATGAGAAAGGAAAGGAGCAAGGTAAAAAATGAGAGGGGTAGGGATGAAGGATTAGTGAAGGAGGTTGTGATTGGGGATATAGGAACTAGGGATTAGGGATAAAGAATGAAGGAGGTAGGAATGAGAGGTACAGCAGGGAGGAGTGAGGGATAAAGGAGGTATAGATGAGGGAAGCGGAGATGAAGGATGAGAAAGGTATGGATGAAACATAGGTAGGGATGTAGGGACTAGTGATTAGGGATAAAGGAGCTATAGATGAGGGATTAATGGACACATTAATGGTGGTGTTTAAAGAACAGAACAAAGTGCTGAACAGCAGATCGGAGTATAAAAGAGACTTCTGGGTAATTAAAGGTGAGGTTGAGGTGTGGCCCTAGTCCTGGACCCAGGCGAACACATTAACTGCGTATTTTGAGTTGGCCATAATTTACCCTGCTTTAATCAGTAACCAAAATATATATTTTTTCAAAGGTGATAGGAAATGCATTTCTCCACTTTGTTGCATATTTATTTTCCTATTTTGTTTTCCATTGTAGATATGTTATTTATTTTGATGATACTGTTTTTCTAGCTGCTGCTGAGAAATTGAAATGACAGCCAGAATGCTGTAGTACATATGCAAAAAACAATAACTCGTAACTCAACTAAACTATATATTTCTTCCGCAAATAACTCATTTTGTTCGTTCTGCAGGTCTTGTACCAGACTGTTAATTATCAAATGGAGCCTGTCAATACAGAGACTGGACGAGAAGTCTCTAAGGCGGACTATCTAAAGGTTTGTGTCTGTTATTCATTTAAGGTGCTTACCTTTCGTGATCATATGATCCCTGTCTCAGCTGGTTGCTTGGGTCTACCCAGGTGGGCCATATCTTGAACCTTTTGTTCCGTTTGTTTGTTTTCCTTCTTCATATTTGATGAATTATAAACTTAATGTTAAGGTCTGCTCAGTTCCCTTGGTTAATTTATGCCCTTTCTTCTTCTCTTCGGCATTTCCAGCTTTATGATGCCTTGAGTGGGTGTTAATGTTTCATGACTGGGACTGCATTCCCATTTTTGTGTAGATGGGAGCTCATCTGAAGCTGCCTGTTGTCATTTTATTGTTGTATTGATGTCGCTACTTCTCACTTGGCCTATAGATGTCTCTTTGCATTATTACATCTGTGGATCTGTATTTCTTCTTGTCTTTCAATTTTTTTCACTCCTTGACTCAATCCCTTGCCAAATAAAATATGGATGAATGGTGCAGACTAATTTGGATCCAGCCCACTTCTAGTCTAAATGGGGTTTTGACAACATGGTGGGCATAACATGGAAATGTGAACCTCAACAAGGAATTTGGTTCCATACTTTCAAAACATTACACATAAATACCATTCGTTTTGTATAGAAGATTATCTGTTTTTAGAGAGGTACCTTTGTTGCACCTTTTTACTTTCAGGGTAGTTGAATAATCTCAGAGAAGGATTACTCAGCATTAAGGCTAAAAACTCTTTTCAAAACCAACCTGGCCCCTTGTGAAAAGTAACTGTCCCCTAAAACGAATATCTGCATGTTTATGGAGTAAGATTCATATTTGTATGTCAATAAAATGTTGTAAAACAGTTCAAATACACAATTCTGCTGTCATATGAGTCTGCAAATGTTTATTCTTTTTAGACTCAGAATTTATCCTGTGCACAGTATTAGGTGCAGAATTCTGTGCACGGTATTTTCCTGTCATAAAAATACTAATACGAGGGCGCGCTCGTGGCGTAGTGGGTAGCGCGACCCATGATTGGAGGCCTTTAATCCTCGACCCGTACGACCTGGGTTCGAATCCGACCCGCGGTCCTTTGTTGCATGTCTCTCCCCTTCTTCCGCCCCTTTCCTGTCAGTCTACTGTCAATAAAAAAAGCGAGTCACTAGATGCCGCAAAAAAAAAAAAAAAAAATACTAATACGAGTTTAGTATCTGCATATATCTTTTTGACAGCTTCCTTACTCCATACGCTTGCATTCTTGGCAGCAATTGAGCGTTTTGTGATACGTGAAATGTGTCTTTTACATCGCTGTGGAGGAATTTTAGTCCACCCTGTATTCAGAATTGTTTTAAATCAGCTGGATTGCACATTTTTTGAGAAAAAAAAAAACTGTCTAAAGTCACGCCATGACAGCTAAAGCCCAACCTTTTTACGTCTAACTTTGTTGCTCATCTGTACCGGGTAGCCTTTTTACATATTTTATCCTACTTCATGTTTTTTCACAGGTTCTGTTAAAGTAATGTTTTAAATTAATAGATCAGGAAGTAATCTGGCCAGGGTGTCACCAGTGAATTTGATCAAAAACAGTTATTCATCACTAATTAATGCTTTTAATTACAGAGGCATTTAAATTTTGGTTTAGATTTTCTGTTATTACAACCGCATTCATAAGAAGCTTGCATCTAAAATCTCAGCCCGCCGTGATTTTAGGTGCTATAAATCCACAGTTTGCACTAAATAAAATAGTGTAAAAACAATCTTGTTCTATCATGGAGGTTATTTTTATTTGTTAAGCCCCTCAGGGTGTGTACAAACATCAGAGAAGTACTCTCGTCCATCGTCGGTTTCTCTTGTTGTGCTGCAGGCCGGCTCAACTGGAGACCTCCTTCATAGGACCACAGCAAAGACCATGGAGGTGTTGGCCTCTACAGGACTGACCACCAAGGCTGTGCTGACTGCAGTCAGTGACCACCGTTGGTGGAAGGAGTCACTCAATTACCTCCGTCCACTTCAGGTATCAGTACATTGTGATTATTACTGAATAGACTGCCCAGTGTTGTTGACAGTGTGGGGGGGCAGACACCGAAACGGTGCAACAGGGATGGGGTTATTGGACTCCTGAGGTTTCTGTCCTTTCTTCCACTCCTTTCATGTTCATGCTCCCTAATCAGACTTCATTAAAAACACCAAAAAACAAACAAACAAGTTCATCGGTTGAATAATTATTTGTGGCTCCTTTTGAATATTTTAACATCTTGTGGTTAGTGGGCTGTTAGGTGGTCACCAAGGTGGAGCAGGATGCCATCTTTCAGGGTGGTTGGGGGTGTATGATGCCCGCATGGCCACAGGAAAAAGAATATTCAAGGATATGAGCTGTGACGGAGCGAGATGACTGTGCTGTGGGCATGTTGTAAAAGTTTAATGATGTTTTGATGGCTCCTCAGGGTCATGGAGTTGGAGCTACCGACCAGGAAGGGGCGTATGGGAACTCCAACCTGGAGCGCCAAGGCTGCAGTCCCTTTTATCAGGAGCTCATTGAGGATCCCTACGTCGACCCGGTGAGCGGCTAAGACCAGTATTTGCCATGGCTCATTATTTTCTACTGCAGGCTATCTTCTTAAATAACATAAAATGCCTGAGTAGACTTCTGACTCAGGGCGTTTAATTTGATTCCCCACCCCTCCCCTCATGACTTATACATTCCTTCACAAACTGTGTCGCGACAAAATGAATATTGATTTCAGTCTAAGTAATTATAATGCCAAAAGCACTTTGGAAGCACTAACATCAGGGAAAACGGCTTACTTTTAAGATGGATATTATGTTAGTCAGCGAAATCCAAGATGACTTCAAAATAAAAAAAAAAGGCTGAAATGTGCTGCGTATATTAACCAGAAGAGGAAAGGTGTGTGTAAGAAATCCATAAGGAAATAACGCTGAAAGGATTTATGGAAGCAGAAAAGTGCAAAAGTGAAAAAAGGAAAGAAAAGGGAGTAGGTTGACCTTTATCCTTAGAAAATGGTCGCCCTGGGCCATAGCTGCGCTTTTTCCTCACAGACACAAATCATATGGATAAGTAAAGGAGTGGACATGAGGAGAAACAGCAAAGGCCGATACATCTCCTCTCGTGACACTTTAATAGGTCTCTCCAAATGCTTTCTTTCACTTCATCTCCACAGTTGATCCATCTTCCATCATCCATCTAACAATAATTGCTCCCTGTGTCCATCTCTGTGTGACTGATCAATAGGGTCATTTTTTTTATTTTTTTTTGTACCGTACAGGTTGCATTGAATGTATAAAAGAGACGAGAAAGAAGCTGATCGAGGGAGAAAGAGGAAAAAATGCACGCAGACAGAAAGATGAATAGTGTTAAAGACAGACAGGAAACATTCAATGTAGAAGCGATAGCTCTGAGGCAAGTGGGAGGAGAAACTTCATTGTTCACAACTGAGTCACTTAAGAAACAACTTGCCACACAGCAATCCTATAAAGCTATCATAAGGCCTTCTGGTTAGAAATCTTTGTTCAGCTCTAACGTTAATTTGTCTGCTCCATCTCTCATCTGTCTTAACTCCACGGGAATGAGGATGCTCAGTCATCTTAATCACATCTCCCTATTTTTTGTTCCTCGTCGTTTCTAGTCTACCCATCTGCAAGGATTTACTTGCTCTAACTCCAAGCAGTTCATCACTCGCTCCTCTCTTGTCTCTTAGAGTCAAGATGTTTACTCATCCTGCAAAGAAATGCCTCAAGAAAACTTTGCTGAGGTTTTGCTGAGGACGGGGAAGCTGGCGGAGGCGAAGACAGAAGGAAAAACCTTGTTTCCTGCAACAGAAGGTAAGCATGTAGGGACACATTCCTGCTTTTGTTGTGACAAACCTCTTAACAGATCTTTTTTCCTTTTTAGTGTAGAATCATTTTATCTTAGCAGTGGCATTAAAGCCAAGCAGTTTACAGATAAAGCACAATGATTATCTAGGCTCCTTTCTTCATGACCTTGCTTCAGCAATTCTTTATTCTAAGTTTTTAAGATGACCTGAGTACATACCAAATGCAGTTTTCATTTAATTCATTAAGGAAAATTTTAAGCTATCGAAAGCTTTTCCGGTTGAATTATCGCACCATTTGCTTAATATATTTTATTTCCGTGTTTTACGTTTTGTTTTTGCTCTGCTAGTAAATATAACACTGTTGTATATACGCATCGAGTAAACAACGAGAAGCAATTATTGGAAGATGAATATATGGTATTTTATGTCTTTTTATATAATCATAGTACGTGAATAGGCCCCTTTAATGGAACGGGATGCACGGCTTCAAATATGTTCCACTTTAGTCAAGATTTCTGTGAGATGAGCTTTTGTGTTCCTTTTGGTCCACAGTTATTTAATAATAATAATAATAATTGAACTTTATTGATCTCACAATGGAGAAATGCACTTCTGCATGTTAACCCATCCCCTTGGGGAGCAGTGGGCTGCCACTGTGCGGCGCCTGGGGAGCAATTGGGGGTTAAGGGTCTTGCTCAGGGACCCAGAATGGCAGCTTGTGGGAGTTGAACTCACAACCTCTGAGACCGAAGCTCTGTGCTCTAACCACTAGGCCACTACTCCCTCATTTTCTTCCTGGAACGGCCCACATTCTTCAGGACGGCCTCGGTGGAGATCCTTCAGTTCTTTTTAACCTCTCACCTCATCAGCCTTGCCAGTTCAGGTGTCATTTTTGACATCCTCCCGCTGCCGGTGGCGAGCATCTTATATTTTTCAGTAATATTTGTACCGTGGCCGCTGGAACCTGAAGATTATTAGATATTTCCTGGATTGTGAGGAGGCACAGTGTCCAGCTGTCGGTCTTCAATAAGCTCTTTTGGTTTTAGCCGTGGCCTGGCACAACCAGCTGCAAAGAGCTGTTTTGTTGTTGATTAAAAACTTTGGTTGCCATTTAATGATGATCATTTGGAATTCTTTAGAACAGCATGGATTAATTTTAATGGCTTAGACCCTTTCATTTTCACACGCTCTCGCCGTTTGCAAAGCGCATGAACATTTTCAGACATGCTCTTTTGCATTAAATGCAATTCAAACATAGTATAATAGTCTCAGTTTTTGACAAAAGTCTGTCATTTTAAAATCAGCCTTTCCAGCCAGAAAAACATGTTGGTCAAGATTACTTTAAATCAAGATCTCCCAAAGCTATAAATAATTCTTAGCTGTAGCTGTGTGTATTTTATAAGGCTTAAATATAAATCACATGTGTCCTAAATAGATCCTAAATGTAACTTCATGAAATTTGCAGAAGCTCTGGTTTGTGGGAAGGAGATTAGTGGCTTGTGGGCAAACGGAGTCAGTGTTTCTTAACTTGAACCATCGCTCAGTGCTTTATCTAACAATTGAAGCGGTGTCATTTGCCAAGACCGCCGTATGGTCGGCCCTTTTCGTCACACCCTGCACCCCCCCCCCCCCCACCCCCCATCTCATCCATCTTCTCCACATAGCCCGTGTGTGTCGAACTTGGGGATAACATGGGAAGAATAGCCTCGTACTGCTAATTAATGTGTCCTCACTCGTCCCGCGGCAACGGTAATTAATGGCGGATCACTGCAGTGGTACCAGAGAGATAGCATCATGTCAAAACATCAAGGCCGTGCTCTATGATGGATCACAGCTGCTCAACAAAATCAATGCAACAACAAAAGTAAAGAGCAAACACGTATGTGTGTGTGTGAATACCGATCCCTGGCCAAAGAATGGCAGTGTGTTAGTATGCAGCCACATATCTGCTTTGCACACACACAAACCTACCCATAACCAAACTAAGGCTCTCTCACGGTTGCCTCTGTCATTCAAATGCGCATCTCCCTCCCTAAAAGTCACCTTCTCTTCCCGCAGCTGCTTGTGAAGTGCGACGTGTTGCGAAAGAGAAAAGCTGCTCCGGACGGCACGGCCCGCGATAACAAGCTTCGATTAATGACTGGCGTATCTGTCCGCTGCGCCGGCTGTCCTCAAAAAAAAAAAACAGACTAGGATATGGCCTTTAAGGAAATAAACGTGCCGATTTTCCAGCTGACCCCTGATAAGGCGGAGGTAAATTAACGATGACACGGACGAAAATTGACTCGACGGAATCGAGGCGCCAGACGCAAGCGCTCAACCCGGACAGACGCGCGGATGCACGCTTTTGCTTCGAGCTACACGCTGAGCCGTAGGTGCTGCCACCGGCTGCATTGCGACCAGGCCGTAATCACTGAGTTTTTCAGCCATACGTGCCGCATTCCTGCTAGCAATGCACAGCAAAAAGGGAACTAAAAGTAAGTACAATTTTCTTGAAATTAGTGAATTTTTGCTTAAATTGAGCAAATAAATAACACTACCTGCCAATGGAATAAGGGTTTTGAACTTAATATAGGAGCAATTCATCTCCATCGCCCTATTTCAAGTGCAGGATATCTAATTATCTTATTTTAGGGGTAAAAATACACATTCCATTGGCAAATAGTCCTATTTATTTGCTCAAATCAAGGAAAAATATACTAATTTCAAGAAAATTGTACTTACGTTTAGTTGCCTTTTTGCAGTGTGTGCCCACATTAAGCTGCCGCAAAAATCCGTACGGATGCGTGCGTCTAGCTAGCCTCGTCTCGTGGCCCCGTCTCCTCACTGAGGTGTCCCTTTATCAGCTTTCCCCTTCATCTCGTTCTCAAGCAGAAATATTGCCTGCTTTAAAGTCAGGGTTATCTACTTTGAATGTGTGTGTGTGTGTGTGTGTGTGTGTGTGTGTGTGTGTTTACCCCTCTGGTAATTCCTGTCCCGATGGTATCTGTAACTTTTAGAGAGGCGTGTAATCAGCTCATTCTGAGGTGTAGCTCATTGAAACCCAGGGGGTAGGAGAGGAGGAAAGAGAAAAGCGAGCTAAAGGAGGAGGGTGGGCTCACTTCTTAAGAGAGCTGTTATGGCTCTTTAAACTTCCTCCGCCCCTGCTCGCACTTTCACGCTGAGAAGTTTCAGCTGAACATGTCAGCCGCTGAAGGCTCCTGTATGTGTGAACGTCGGCGCAGCGGCGTGCGCTTGATTCTCCAGAGCCTGCGTCTTCCTTTGCCCCTGAACCTGTCCCGCAGCCAGTGTCCAATGCTCCGCGTTTTTTTTTTTTTTTCTCTCAAATGTCTGTTCCAGTTAGTCTCCTGCTCTTATCACAAACAGCCTCTTCTTCTCTGTGGACTACAAAGGGATTTTCTGCTTCTCTCTGCTCACTCCCGCCGTTTCCTTTGTGTGCGATTCAGTTAGCGAGTGATTATTTAAGTGCAGCGGTGTGCTCAGGGTTGTTTAGGTTCATCTGCGGTGGTAAACCTGAAGATTGGGTGTGAATTGTGTGCTTACTTTCTGTTTGCCTGCTCTTTTAGCCAGGCAGTGTGAAATAAGTCAGTCTTTGACTGTGTTGTGTTGAGAAAAACATATTTGCCAGAAGATATTTGTATTCTGTGGCGTGCTCAAAGCGTTTCGGTTCAAATTGAGCAACTGTTTTGTTGACAAGCATAGAAATCCAATCAGTCGCTATTGAAATAACGTTCTGATAAATGTTTATTGTGGTAACCTTTAGAGGAAAAAAAATGGCTGCCCAAGTATTTGCCAACCCTTTTTTTTATATATCCTCTGACACAGCATTTCAGGAAATGAACATTATACCGAAAGTCAAACACAGTGTTTGGTGCCGTGATGGTCGGCCCGTTGCCAGTGACCTCAGTCGCGTACCAGGCAGTTGTTGCTGTTACACAATCTGTCATTAGGTTTAGGGGCGATGGAGCGAATGTAGAGGAAAGAGAGGAGAATCCCATATGCGGCCAAATATTAAGGACATTTCATATTTGTACAAGAGCACTTTCCTTTTTTAAGAAATGCTGGATAGGAGTTCAAATTTAGGTGTTCATTAAAAGTCTTTTCTTCTCCTTTCCCTTGCACCCCTCCACGCTTCAGTTTTGCTGCAGCTGGCCAACGATGCATTTCCCAGGGACATGATGCTGGCTCTGTCCTACTTACTGGCTCTGCCTCAGGTAAGTGCACATGGTGTCACACACACACACACACAAAAACACATAGTGGCAATAAAGGTGCTTTTGTCTTTTAGTAAGACTGTCTCTTTAACTTTTTTTTTACATTTTCAATAAAGTGTGTCCAGAGTAACGGTTAGTTTTAGCCGATAGTCTGAAATATCACATGAAGACGGGGTGTCTCTGAGCTGATGTGTGCAGTGCCTCTCCACTCAAGTTTACCTTATTCCTCGTTAAAGTGTTTTTTTTTTCCTCCAGGATGGCCTTAAATTATTATTTATCTGCATCCATCTTCCATTAAAATCTGACCAGCTGCCCTGTCCCTGTTGGAAAAAAGTATCCCTGCAGCGTTGTGCTGCCATCGCCTTATGTCACAGTGGGCATGTTCTGCTTAGAGTGATCTGAGCAGCTAGTTTTGGATTTGTTAAAAAAAAACAAAACTACATTTTGGTCTAATCTGATCTTGATGTCCTCTACGTGGCCCAAGGCTGATTGTTAACTGGACTTCACATTGCTTTCTATCAGCGTAGGCTTTCTTCTTGGCTAGATTTATATCTCACACAACTAATAGTTGTAATGTCAACAGATGCTCCCACCTGAGCAGAGGATTGCTGCAGCTCCAACAGGGATACAATGGACCTCATGACTAGTTTGAAGAAAAAAGAGAAACTTATCACATTGCTTTAGTTTTTTGTCTAGCCTCTGGGGCTTATTAACTTTTGCTGAAAAGTGATTTTCATCTTGAGGGAATTTATATCCCAATTTTCGCAAACACCTGCCCCCCTGCTTGAGTTCTTAGCCAGGAACAGCAGCTAGATCAATAGGGTGGACCTAAGGAAGGAGCAGCAAAATGTCTCAATAATAGTCTTGAAAATCTCTCTGGGTGGAAAGTTGTTACCTGGAATTGTTACCTGGCCTTCATGGATTCCTGAGGATATGTTCCTTCTCTTTTTATCCTCTGTAAAACACTTTGTTATATATGACAGATGAAGTTCTCTATCAATTTAAGTTTGATTGAATCACAATGCTTGTTGATAGCAATGTGAACCTAATGGCTTAATTAATTTACCGATTTAAAATAACTGTCAGGTTGAGCTTTTTTAAGTCTTTTTGAACTGAGCAATTTTTTTATTGTGCTATAACTACTTATTCAGGTCTGCTCAGCTAACTAGGTTTTTTTATACTCTAAACTTCCTCTTCTCTCATCTCTCATTCCTGCAATGTCTTGACAAAATGGTGTATTTTTTTTTTTCTTTTTAATAGCCTGGACGAGCATTTAATATGGCTGCTGTTGCATGCTGGGATTCAAAAAGCTATTCTGTGAGCATACGAATGAAACACAAATTAAAAGCTGGGGGAATACGGTCCATCTGCATGCGAACTGCCATATATTTTAATTGAGAATTTTTATGGGAAATGAGATTGTGATTTTTGTTTTAATTTCTGCACTGTCCTACTGTCAGTCCTCGTGGCTCAGTGACTTCAGCCTGGGCCAGTTCAAAAGATGGCTCCTTAAATGATTGAGCTCAAGAGTAGTAATTTAATTTAGAAGAAAAGAGTCAATCTCAGTCTTTTGCGGGGAGTATTAAAGTTATGGCTCACCCCTTTAAAGGGGATGAAAGGGCTCGCTTAATAGATTGCAGTGGTGCTGAAATCTGAAGTATTTTAACAGTGGGCATGGGATTATAGGTCTAAATTATATCACGCATGTTGTTTCAAAGTAGTTTAATACTTTCCTGTACATGCTATAGCTATGCTGACGTAAACATCTGACAATGCTGTGATTGCCCCCCCCCTCCCCACCTCTAACATATGGTCTCTAATACATGCAGGTGTTGGATGCCAACAAGTGTTTTGAGAAGCAGTGCCACTCTGCTCTGTCACTCCAGCTGGCTGCTTACTACTACTCCCTGCAGATCTACTCCCGCCTCATGCCCTGCTTCAAGGACAAAAACCACAGTCTGTACCAGGTTAGTCTGTTTAAAGTATGTTCAGTGAGTTCAGTTCACGGTGATAGAGGAAGGCGGGAAATCCTTTAATGTTGTGGTTGTATCTGAGTTCATAAGTCCTACGTTGTACTAACGTTTTAATGGTGGTTCCTGTCAATTTCTAAAGCTCTCCGTCCTTTTTAGGAATTTTAAAGTATAAACACTAAAGTTCACTTTGATTGTATAGCATGGATGGATGGATGTATGGATGACTAAACAATACTACAAATGTAAGCTATCTACAGATATCTTAGATTTGTTTGGTGCATAAAACTATTGGAAGTTTATAGCACTGTAGTCCTAATCTGGCTTGACCGGATTCCCTTGTTACAAAGTTTCTTGATTTATAGTAGACTAATAGACCAAGTTTTTGTACTTATTCCAGTTTACTTTGACAAAGAATGTGTGTAAAATGCCACAATGTCTTATGGATTATTAGAGGAAAGTTAAAATAGGTAGGTGTGTACAGCTGTTAACACAATCAGAAGTAACATGACAGACTTAACCAAGACAATGATGTAAATTTATCTTGCTATGTTTCAAAGTATGCCTGAGGAAAGTGATTTTAAACCAGACAAGATCATTTACTTCCAGCTTTTTGTGTGTGGTAAAGCTATAGTAGCTTATTAATAGTAGTGTTGTACTGGTACAGAAGAATATTTTCTCTTTGTAAGAAGAGCAAAGTATGAAACTAGACACTCTCATTAGTTCTGCCTGTGAAAAATGCATCCTTCACTTATTTCTGTGCTATTTGGGAATTCTGTTATATCCACAGCTTTTATTTTTGTCATGGTATACCCAGATGGTATAATTTTATTGACCGATATATTGATTTATTTATTTTTTTGGTTGTACAGAATCCCCTGAATGTTAAAAAGAAAAAAACATTCTTCAAGTTTAAAGACATCTTTGGCATAAAACATAAGTAAATCAAGACTGACTGAGATACAAGTATATAGGACAGATAAGGGAGGCGAGGATGAAGAAAGGGGCAGTAGAGTTGTTAGGGGTTGATTGGCACGGAATAAAGGAAGAAATGGCTCTGACCTTTTTCTTGAGTGGTCTGTGGCTCTCGTGGGTTTTTAGTTCAGGTAGGAGGAGGGGAGGGAAAATGTAGAAATAAAAGAAAAAGAAAATAGAAAGAAAGAGGGTGGCAGAAAAAGTGGATAAGTGTGTCCCAGCTGACATTCAAGGTCAGTGCTGTGCACAGAAATGTAGACTCGCCCATCTCTACACACACAAATACACTGACAAGTCCCACCCAATGCTGCACACATTTTCACTCTGATGCACGCAGTCTTCCTGCATCTTAATGGCAGTAATCACTCCCCAACCTCCTGCCTCAAGTAAAGTTCAAGTCCATTAACTTAAAATATATATATACAGCCTTTCTCCTCTTCTCTTCTCTTTGGTATCTTCACTTTCATTTTTAGCTCTTTTCTTTTCCTTTTGTTTACCATTCATTCACTTTTTTTTGTTTGTTTTTCAGTGTGCTGAACAAGCTTGAGTGCTTGTTTTTAAGGTCTTGCTGTCCCTCAACTTTTATTGATGAGGTTGTGGGAAATTCATTTCAGATTTTTCACTTTAATTTGGTTTTCTCTCCTCTCTGAACCGTGTTCTCTCTCTGCAGGATGAAAGACGTTAAATTGTTTGAAAAAGACTTTTAAGAACTGCATAACACTATCAAATGAATTATGGTTAAGCCTACACTTATTCATACCTCAGGCAGATCTTTATTTACGATTATTTTCAATCAAGAGGTTTTTCTGATAGCCAACAGGGGCTCAGTGGGTATTTTAGTCATCTTGCAATTGGACAGTTGTGGGTTCGATTCCAGCTACCTTCTGTCCCATGTCGATGTACCACTGGTACAGGCACTTAACCCCAAGTTCCTTCCAATCTGTGAACCGGTGTATGAATGCTTGTTCATCATTTGGGTGAATGTGGCTATAGTTTAAAGCACTTTGAGTGGTCAGGATGATTAGAAAAGTGCTACATGAATTCAATCCATTTACCATTTTTTGCGAAATTAGATGTCATTTCTCAAAAGATAATAAAATAATGTCTGTATTGCCAGTTTTAGAAAAGAAACCTATTTTGATTTAAATACATATTTAAATGGCTTATCAGAAAATAATCATACTCTTAAAAATAACTTAAAAAAACAAGATTTTTTTTGGGTGGCAACAATCAGATCACGTCCTTTGATTACTGATCAGGGTTTTGCATGTTTCCACTGGCATTTCCACAGGTCTTTGTGGCTGGTAGGCCTGCTTGCCATCATGCTAAGCCAGTGGTTCACAAAAGTTTTCTGTTGAGCCCCTCTTTGAAGAAGGAGACGTTTTCAGACCCCCCCCCCCCCACCCACCCCATACCAACAAAATGGATCAAGAAATTTTACTTTTATTGTTTTCTGTTTTAATGCATTAAAGCTGTCTTTCTGAAGATTACCCAGAATCCCTCCTAAAATGTATAACAATGCTTTCTATCAACTAGAATTTTTCAACATCCAACATATAGTCATGGGGGAAAACATTGGGAACCAAAAACTATAACTGATCCGGTGTATCTAGGCAGTAGGGGAAAAAACACAATCTTTTATTTCTTTAAGCTTGAAAAATGGTCAGTAGTTTTAATCATCCCTGTTTTGCTTTATATTATGTTGCATTTCAGTATTGTTCAGCACATCTTCTGTACTGTTCAGTAATTTTTTTTGTCCTGCACTATCCTGCGTGACTCTTGTCAAATGTTAGGCCTCTCTATTCACAATACTATCTCAGCAGTACATGCCTCGCACATTTGTACTGTTCCTTCAGAAGCTTCATTGGTTTCTCTTATCTTTATAGTGACGTGCATTTTACATTCCGTGATATTTAATTTCAGATAAGTATGACAGGGTGTATCTGTTTTATACACACTCTGCTTGCTTTGCAATGCAGATTAGGTTAGCAGAAGAGAAAATGTCTCTGAGTGTTTTCTGATACATGGATGGGCATTAAGCATCTGCGCGCATGCTATCGAATGTTTGTAGTGTCTAAGTGTTCCTGCAGGCTAACATGTTGGTGTGGATTTCAGTCTAAGATGTGTTTTCCTGTGATGGAGGCTGGTGGATGTCTGTTTTTGTGTTTTGTGGCGTGTCAAGCTGTCTCCGAGTGTTTCCCACTCTCTTCTTGAAGAGCAGTAACACTCTGTGAATGACTCTCGTGCTTTTTCAATTCTCTAGTGTCTATCGCATAATTTCATACCCAGTCAATAAGACGCCAAACACTCAAGCTACTGAAATCATCTATTTGCAAATAGGAGTAGAGTCCTCCAAGGATTTACTGTAGGTGTTTGATGTGTTTTTAAAGCTTCAATGAGCAGCATGTTTTCATAGCTTTTTATCATTTGTGCTGATATATTAAAGTGATTGTCAAACTAAAGCTGCCACAAAAAAGGGAACAATAGAAGTTAGTGTGAAATGCACTCATTTAAGATGAATGTGCATTGTTTTTAAATTATGTGCATATTAGCTACATACAGCCACAAAACAATCCACTTTAAATGCAACAACACAATAAAGAGACATATCCACATACATATCTGTGATAAATATATGAAAATGCTGTACGTGAGGGTGAACTTCATTCTCCTGTAATCCTATCATTTTAGAATTAAGGGAAATTACTTGGGATGGATAACTTGATTAGCTTTGCACATCTAGAGACCAAATGTTTACTCTTCTTCTTTTTTGTAACATGGAACAAGTTCAGTCAAACTGGATGGAGATAATTCATGAACATTGTTGTTCTTAACTCAATTTTGGTAGTTTCTGCAATCTCCTTACAATGTTTTCTCTGCTTTATGCCTGCCAATGATTTGTCCCTTCTGAAACAGAGTGACATCTTTTCCACGACCCCGAGAAGTTTCGTTCCACATGGTGGTTTAAGAAATGAGAAGCAACTCATTGCACCAGTTGGGGTTAAATAAGTTATTGCCAGCTGAATCATAATCGCCCATGCAGTAATTATTCAGTGGGAGGCTTGTACCTATTTGCTTAGTGAAATCTGAGCTATTTCTGTCAATAGGCTCTCAAATACTGGAATCAGCGGACAGGTACGCACAGAGGTCAAGTTATAGTAGCGCTTATGCGGCATCACACTCCAAACTGCACGGTAGAACTGTTTTCTATTTGACAGCGAGCTAATGACCTAGGCTGCTCCAAGGCACTCGTGAGACTTCAGCACCTGCGGCGTCGCACCCACTCTGTGCCGTACTGAAAGGTGTACGGTGGATGTCTGCTGCGGTAAATGCAGGAATTTGTCACAAGAAATAAAGCCAATAAGCCCGCTCAACTATCAAGGGTAAAACGTCTGTGGAGAATCCACACGGCTCACATTTTACGCACAGGACTCCCAGGTGTGCGGGGGCCTTGTGTGTCTCCTAAGCGAAGTCCCCTCTCCTACTTTCAGCTCAAAGTGACTTTGGTTTGCATGCAGGTAAACTCACACTCCCACCTGGAGAGAGAACGCACCGAGTCCCCCAACAGAAATTGTATCGCTTGCGTCGGGAGTGTGGGATCCAACGGGATGAATGTGTCCATTTCTGTTGTATGTTACTACAGAGAAGGACACATTTGTTGATATCACATGGTAACCCTTTAACCTGCAATATATTAAGAATGTTTGCCTAATACAAATACGATGATGATCTCGTACGTTTAAACTCGATTATTATAAAGAATTAAAGCTCAATACAGCACGTTCTCAACAAGTAAACACCTCTATGGTCATTTTTAGCTGTCCTGCCAAAATAGAATTTGCTTTGATTGTCACAAATCACCAAAAGTCTTTCTGTTGGAAACAAAAATCCACCTTCCTGAGTTCATCTATGAAATAAGATGCTGGCTTTATCTATTGGAAAACACATTTTTGTTGCTGAATTGACCCCATAGATGTTTCAGAAACAGATCTCAAATGTAATAAAAATAAAATGAAATTGAGTTACGCTCTAAAATATTCTAAACCCTGGCTCTAGATTTAAAAATATTTTCATTCAATCATTAAGTAGGAAGGAAGATAGGCATGTAGCCTTCAAAATATCACCATGTATAAAGATACATGATAGAGACAGAAATAAGGATAAATGAGAAAGATCGAGAGAGACAGAAGCCTGCTGCTCATATAAAGCTGTATTCTGTGATATTAATGGAAAGCTAAGTGGAAGAAAAATCTTAGGAAATCCCCCAAAAAAGAACAATTAACTATGTTAACAACTACAACAAAAAAAAACAGTTCTAGGGGAACCATTGTATTTCACTGAGGTATTTTACAGCACTCGTCTGATTTCAAGCTTTCTGTTGCCCTCTATTGACTTTTAAAGCCTTCAGCTCTTAACTTTCCCATCTGATTATTGCTCCGAGGCATGACTGAGAAACTTATAGCTTAGCGACACAGAGGCTGAGTTTCCATTACTCCCCAAGGCATAATGAGCCACTTTCCACTTGTTCACAAGGGAAGTTTTCATTACAGTGGCTAAAGTGCTCATTTGTGAAACAGAGCTGCTCTTTGCCATGACTGTTCTGCATGTGCTGTTTACACTTTGTTGCAAAATAGTCCTCTTTTTTTGTTTTGTTTCGGATGAGCATTAACCTGGCATTATGTGACTTTCATTAATAATATTTAGTAGTTTGTGTTTCTCAGTGCAGGTTTATGAGAATGTTTTTAGATAATTGTAGCTGAGTGTTATGCTTCTGTAAGGCATTATGCTGAGTAAAGAGATGGACAATTTTTACAAATGCATTTATCTTTGCCTGCAGCTGCAATTCTCTCACTTATTGGAGTATTGATTTCTGTCCCGCATGGAACGCTGCTGTACATTTAGAGACTACACGGTTGTATTATACAGAAAAAGCATGATTCTGGAGTATTTCCTGCTTTAAAAACATCTGAGTTCAATGCACATATGATTACAAAATTATGTTTTAGAAATAAAGGCCACAGATAATTTTTTTCTTTGTTGTTTTTTTTCTTCAGCAAGCCATGAAGAATATCCATGCTGTTTATTTCACTATTGGGCGTGAAATTTTTGGTAATTTATTTATTTATTTATTTTTTACCAGGTAGAACCTACATTGGTTATATAACACAGTTTTCATAACAGCATTTAATATTTTTTTTTTATTACAGTCACCCTTGGTATTTTTTTTTAAGTAAGTCAAAGTGAGTTTTAAAATGCTGATTGTCAGAGCTGACCTTGCTGTTGAATTGACCAGAATAACAATGTCGATTGAGTAACCTTCCTTTCACACAGGTGCTTTATTATTCAACTAACTTTATTTTCCTTGTTTTCTACAGGTTATGCACTTTCAAACCCTTACCCTAAACCTTAGAAGTTAATATTTTAATTATAGGCGCTCTGTAAATTAGAACAACTGCAGAGACCCATATTAGACAAATGTGCACTCTAAATGCACTGTTGCATTTGAGTGGGGATGTTTGAGACTAAGTAGTTCTTAATTCTTAATAAAGTCCATGGCGTTAACTCCACTGAATCACTCCTGCTTGTCCTACTCATGTCTTACTCGTGATCACTCCCCTTCATGGTGTTTTATGACCCACAGTGAGGCTGAGCCTGTTTATGAAGTGATTATTCCTTTACAACCTGTGCCTGGATTCGTTCCCCCCTTGCCTTTCCACTAATTATGTGCACATACTGGATACTCTATTACGGTATTAGTGCTAATGAGCCCACTGACCATGGAGCTAAGTGTTAGACATGAAATAAATACAACTCATTAAGATCATTACAAGAATGTAGTGATGGCAATCCCTTTGATTTTAATCTTTATATCATCTTTTTAACATGCTGTTGGTTAAATATAAAGCTAAGCCATATACAGCAACTTTTATTCATGCTGTCTGCTCTTAAGAATGTGTCCTTTTTCATTTTTTCTTCATTAAGTTATATTTCAGGTGTATTACACATTGAGGTTAAGTGACATCCAAAACTGTTTTTGGATGTCACTATAAACTCTTTAGACCTTGAGACTGTATGACATTTTCTTACACTTGCAGCGAGAACCCTGACTTGGCAATTATTAAACACCGTGTTTTTTTGCATGAGCTGTGATCAGGCCTATGGGTGGTAATGCCATTAGGGCTGTTTTTTTTTATTTTATTTTTATCAAGGCATAAAGGCTTTCTCCAAAAAAGTGCATAAATAAGTAGGAACCAGGCCAACAAGAGCCTTGCAAGCAAGAGTCATCCAGTGCATATATTGCCTTACTTTCAAGGTAGAGATTCCATATTAGTATACAGTTCTCAGGGGTGGGTGAGTCCGCTACAACCAGTGAAAAATCAGAGCACAGTAGACACTGGCGTCAAGGACTGTAGGTAACTGGTTGAAGCACACATACAGGTACTCGTTATATAATTACAAAATCATGACAAGGTTGATTTTTTTATTTTTTTTCCAGTAATTCCGTTCAAAAAACAAAACTTGTATATTCATTCATTAAACACAGACTGATGTATTTCAAGTGTTTATTTGTTTTAATTTTGAGGATTATAACTGACAACTAATAAAATTAGAATATCTTAATATTACTTAAGACAAATACAAAAAAACGATTACCAGAAATGTTGGCCAACTGAAAATTATGAGCATGTACAGCACTCAATACATAACTGGGGCTCCTTTTCCTTTGACTACTGCAGCAATGTGACATGGCATGGTCCCAAAAGCTGGATGCAGGACATGTCTGTTCCCCACTACCACAGTTCAACAGCGCTGATGCATGTGGAGCAAATGTAAATACAATTGGTAGTGTAAAAATAAGCTTCATTGTTACTGTCTGTGGATATATTGAGTAGGAAAGTGATACAATAAGGAGACATTTTGAGTGCAGCTAACTGCTTTGTTCTGGCCCACCTCTTGGCAGACAGCAGCTGACGCATGTCTTGCTGCTGATAGCTAGTGGGTTTGAGTGGCTAGCCAGGTACGGGCTCTAGCATCTGGCGGGCTCTGGCAGTTAACAAGGTAGTGGGCTCCAGCAGCCTAAAGGCTGAGTTATACTGGTGCATTGGATTGCCGAGGCCATTGAGGCGTTATAGACGTTTATACTTGATATGGCAGCCCAGTTCCAGGTGTGAGCTCGGCCTGTTTTTTTCTGGCCCGGTTATCAGATAACGAAGAGCGCATGTGCAGACCGTGTCATCTCCGTGTGGTCAACTGAAATTACATCCATCCATAAAAATATTAGCTTCCCTACCATGACTCACGATATCCAGTGATGATTCTGCTTAGCAGTGCAATGAACCTCAGCATCTGTCGTTGTTTCCTGCGTCTCTAAATCCTTATTAGACGTTCGTTTGTCTTATCCACTTCTCAAAAGCTGACTCTGTCAAGTAAAACCACCAAAAGTTGCCGTCTTCGCCTGACTCTCAGCAAACAACAACGTATCACCAAGCTTGACTGCCTGAAAGTTACGGGCTCCACTATTTTGATTTGCTTGGTCCCTCCTTCAATCCCAGAGAACAGTAGTACCGCAGATCGTCACTAGGAGGCGAGGAGCAACAAAGGAACTGAGATAGCGTGATGTGTAAACGGTCGTCAGAACGAGGCTTGGCTTGGTTAACTGATCCAAGACCGGACCGAGCTCGGCATGGATCGGTTTAACAAGGGTAGTGTAAATGGGGCGTCAATTATCATAAAAAATAGTTGGTGTGTTTATGGCAGCAAAACAGAAATAAATGGAAGGCTAGAGATGTAGAAGAATATGGTATGTTCACCTGTTAAACACAGAAAGGCGTGAAGATGGGGAAGACAGCCTGTCTGTAAAGCCCATAGGGATCTTTTTTTAAAATAAAGGATTTAAAAACGTAGCTTTACTAAATAAAAGCAGATTGCTTTACATACCCTGGGTAGTTGTTTTAAACCTTATTTATGCAGCAGGTGATGGGAATAGAACTCAAAATCCTTGTTTGTATCCACAAACTTGGGGTAAAAGTATGCCAGTATTCTATGTGTGCTGTTTTCAGTCACATAATAAATAGTAACAACATAGCATTTAACACAATTGTGCCGCTTGGAACTTCTGAGCCATTTGATGTCAATACAGGCAAACTTGAATGAGGCTTGCGCTCCTGGTCCGTGCAGTGTTAAAAAAATTCTGACGTGCATCACCTCAGATTCTGCTCCTTGTGACATGGGTGTGATCTATAAAACACAAAAGTTTCTGAGAGGACAACTAAGATGTACTGATAGACCTTTTAAAACAACAAAGACAGAGACTAAAACAGAGTAAAACAAATTATGATGGGTGTTGTTTATCTGTTGGTCCAGGTTTCTATTTCAGTTATGATTCAAATATTTGCATTTCTACTAAATTTAGTACATCACAAGGCTCCAGTCCATAGAAAGTTGACTGAAAATAATTGCTGCACTTGCTGCATAATTGGAAATCCAGACCTTATGATGTACTAATAAGAATGTTGAATAGAAAACAACCTTTGAGCAATTTGACTTGAAGATAAGAACAGCATTTTAAAAAATATAGCCTTGCATGAAGAGTCAATAATGATTTGAAAAAAAAACAACAACAGAGGAGAAGTCACACCACGTGTGTGTGAGAGCCGTTGCTCTAAAACATGGTTTTGATTTTTGAAACAATGGCTAAATGATTGTGAAGTTAACATTTTAAGCTGTTCTTCAGTTGATTAGGTTTTTTGGGGCTCCAGCCCAGCCACATGGAAGACAGAGATCTAAACTGTAAACAGAACAAAATATTTGTTAAAAAACTCTGAATCCCAGAGTGCACAACATTAACCTATTAGCATGATGTGCTCCTATGAAAGAGGAATTACCATCGCTACTGAAAAACCTGCTGATGTCGTAAAGTCTGCACAGAGCAGTGATCTTTTTCTTTCACTGCCATCAACGCTGCACAACTGGGGGATCACTGTGTTGAACGTGTTGTTCTTGCTGGCTGAGAACAAGATCTCCGTGGCTTAGCCTGGCCATCTGAGCTTCTGAAAAAGAAGAGAGCATAGATTCTCCAAGAGACGTGGTTCGGATTACGTTGAAAAGTGAGATTTCAAGGTGATTTCAAATCCATGTTTACAGATATAAATTAAAAGTTAAAATCAGTAAAACCATAGACCATTGTAGAAATAACTTACCTCTTCCTATTATATGCTCGATCTTGTTCTTTCACAGCTTAAAGCTACTATAGAAATGTGTAATTATAGTTTATCTAATAGTTTATTTTTAGTTTAGAATTTGTTTAATTTTAAGTAATGTGGTACATGTCTGTGTTCCCTCTGAATTTGTTTTAAAAACCTTACTAATTCTGAGAATAGATAAAGTTTATCTTCTACAAAGAGAGGAGGTATTCTGGCTGTGGTTGTGTATGATAGAACGTGCAACTCTGCATTTATTGATCAAAGAGACACTGAACTGCTAGCTGTTGGCAAGAGACCATACTATCTACAGTGGGAGTCTACACGTTATTGGGATGACTGTGTATACCCAGCACTGTTACCACCAGATTCCAAACACAGGCTCCCTACCTACCAACACTCGCCCTCCCTTTACCTAGTATGTTACCTGCCACACTACAGAAAATTAAATGCTGGACATATTGGATGCCATCCCTCTCGCCCCTGGGAGCTCAGATCACAACCTGGTGAATATTCAGCCTGTGTATAAGCACTGTGGATACAGAAAACCAGCTGTGAGATACACAGTGAAGAGATGGTCTGAGGAGACTGAAGAAGCTCGGAGGGACTCCAAAAAGGCTTAACTTGGAGACAACTGGAATTTTGCATAGTTCTTTCTGAGCAAAAGTCAACTCTGGTGGCTTAACTGCGAGCCACCAGAGTTGACAAAGACTCCTGGATAGGTGTCAAAACATTTTCAGAAAGAACTGAGCGAAAGTCCAGCTGCCTCCAATTTAAACATGTTTACTGTTGTGATAACCAAATAACTAAGAATGTGCACAGGCATGCTCCTAGGGACCGTTTCAGCTCCACTGCGTGGGGAAAAACTATGTGCTCCTAATGGGAAAGACAGCAACAGCATCACAAATTGCATCATATTAACTTTTATGTGGAGAACAGTTCATGCAGGTACGGTGTTTCTCCAATAACAAGTAATGAATCAACCTGGAAAAAAACCCGGAAACAAGGAGGAACTAAGAGCTGCTCAACGGGAACTGAAAATGAAGATAATTGATGAAAAAAAAATTACAGGAAGAAGATGGAAGAACGGAATAGCAAAACAACATCAGCAGGTTTTGGAAGAGCTTGAAGATCTTGAAGAGCTTGAAGATCTTGGTCATAATCAGGTCATAAACCAAAGATCTAAACAAAATCATCAGCAGGTTTAATCAGATACCATTTCAGTGGACTCCACTACCAGCTCCACCACCACCAAACCATTACTGAAAGCTGCTACATCATTTTATAACTTAGATAAATGTGTCTGTAATGACAAGAATCCTGGAGAAAATATTTATCATAACAGGAACATGGTACAATTAACCTTTCATATTTTGCGGCTCCTACTTGTTGGAGTTATAGCTTCATCTGGTATCAAGATGTACAACTGTGGTGAAAACAGTATAGGCCCATGGTTATTGAAATTATGAACACAGCCTTTTTTTCTAACAATAACAGAATAGTTGATAAGAAATTGCTGAATAATAAGCTGAAAACCCAAAATGAAACGTATGCTACTGCAGGTAGTTTGATGTAACAGTAAGAGCCAATGTGACTGAGGTGGCAGGTCACATTATGTGAGAATCTCTAGAAGTCATAATATTCTAGGTGTGGAATTCATGGGTCAAATCTTTAGCACCACTATGAAATAGTTATAATAATGCTGTAATTTTCTGTAATTTTGGTTTCTTCTGTAATTTAAGGAAGACAAAGAGTCTACTTAATGTGATTACATCCTCGTGTTAGTTAAAAAATAAACCATCCATCCATCCATCTATCCATTTTCTAACACGCGTATCCCTTGGTTGGGTTGCGAGGGGTGCTGGGGCCTATCTCCAGCTGTCAATGGGCGAGAGGCGAGTACACACTGGACAGGTCGCCAGTCTCTGGGCAACACAGAGACAAACAGGACAAGCAACCATTCTCTCACACACTAACACCAAAGGAGAATTTAGAGATGCCAATTAACCTAACAGTCATGTTTTTTGGACTGTGGGAGGAAGCCGGAGTACCTGGAGAGAACCCACGCACCATCAAACAAAATTAAAGATTGCCATTAATGGATTGAAGTCAGAAAAAAACAACGGCCATGCCAAGTAACCAAACATTCATGTATTTCTACTGCAGGAGGAAACCAGAGAACCAGGGACAAAAAAGCTTGCAACCACACAGATAACACACTATCCCCAAACAAAAAGGACCTAGATAAAATTTGACCTTCTAGCTCTGAGGCAACAGAGCTAATCCCTAACGTGCAGCCCCTACTCATTACGACCTTCGGCATCTTTTAAGTCACTCAAATATGTGTTTTTATGTCTTGTCAGTTGTCTGTGTTTCATCGTTTCTCGTGGCTGGAAAAAAAGTATCTGCCTCTTAAATATTTCTTCTGTTTTTGATTTTCTGTCACACTTCCATGTCTCAGATTATCAAATAAATGTTTGTCAGATGAAGCGAGAAAATCATACATGCAGTATTCAAAGGATGATGACATTAAGAAAAAAAAAGGTATCCAAACCAACCTAGCCCTATGTGGAAAAGTAACCTGTATAATGCTTTGGAGCAATAACTACCAATAACTGAGTAATTGCCATAATTGTCAGTTAGTCCTTCACATCGCTTTGGAGAAATATTGGCTAGGGCTTGGCGATATAGAGCAAAAATAATGTCTTGATAATTTAGGCTAAATGCTGATATACAATATTTATCTCAATCCGTTTTCATTTAATTAATAATAAAAAGGCATCTCTGAATCAAATCTTTATCCCAAATGTCTCACAGGCACATTTTTAACAACTAACTGTAGATAAATATGAGAAACAGCAGAAAAATAACCTTCTGGAATGAAGTATAATTATAACGCAACATAGATCATCCCGATTTAAACCATGTAGTCTCATCCTATATCTCTTTTTTTTAACTCAATATTTTTAAAATCATAACATATTGCCAAGCCCTAATTTTGGCCCTTTTTTCTTTGCCTGTTTAAAGGCAAGCTACACAATACTTTGACTAGGCCACTCCAAAATGGCCTAGTCAAACTAAACCACATTAGTCTGTCAGCATTACCGGTATATTGTTTTTCTGAACTACATGATTGTATCACATAAGGCCATGTTAGTTTGGGTAACCTTTCCCTCTTAATAAACATTTGAAAACGGCCTTTTTATATTTCCTCACATTACCTTTGATTTCAAAATGTGTTAGATCTGAAACATTTGATTGTGATTTAAAGAAAATAACAAAGAAATCTAGAGGGGGTAAACTTTTTCTCCCCAGAATTATGCATGCCAAATCATTGGATGTAGTTTGTCACTGATGTGTAATAACTATGAAAGTTTCAAATGAAGCTACAAATACCTATGTGGCACGAGTGAGTTTTTGTTTTCACATTTATTAATTCTTAAGCACCTTCGCAAAGAGAAGGAAACAGAGAAAAGAGCCCGTGGCATCCGTGGAATAGCTAAAGGGGGGGTTAGAGACTGCTGGCATCACAGCAATGCAACATCACATACTCCCTTATGCAAATGTAATTCCTACAAGCAGTATTTGCGTTCTTCTCCATAAGAGTTACATCTGAGTTTTTAGGATATCATTAAATTGTGTCTATATAAAGAAATTGAGGAAAAAAATGAGAAAACAAAAGACAAAGGTGCTTTTACTGTCTTTCTGTGAGGGTAGCTTGAAGGGAAAACGGGATGTAGTAAAAAGAAAAGGGATTTTAGGGATTCTCTGGTAATGAGCGAGGGGGGATAAGGAATTTTCAGAAATACAGCAGAAAATAGTGTTCAGGAGAGCAAGAGGTTTAATCCAGATCACAAACAGTGCAATAGATGAATGGCAGAGAGGAGGGGAAGAAGGACCTTGCAGTATTTCATCACAGAAGTCTTTTTTTTTTTTTAGTCTTGTACTTCAAACATCAGCCTGTCCATCATTCTTGTCACAGACTTGCTTCTTAGTTGTTCTTCTCTTCCTTGTTATACTCTCTAATTTTCTGACAACTTCACAATGGACTGTTTTGAAAAAGGCCACTTATGCCTTACCGTAATGTTTCTCAGCTATAGTAAAATAATACTCGAAATAAGTCAGAACAACAAGTTTAAGTGAGACATGTAATGTTACTTTTTAAAGGACTTCAAGAATAACAAAAGCATTTGGAAAGTAATTTCCTTCAAAGTATTTGATTGAGACTGCAGTTTAGGAGTGAGCCTTTGTTGTATCGGTTTATCGTTATCGCAGTTTATTTTTTATATCATGATAAAAATGTTAGTTTATCTTGACAACCATAAATTCCAATCAGTGGTGTCTGAAAACGCCCAAAACAGACATTATTGTAAGGATTGTTTTTTTTTTTGTTTTTTTTTTTGCTATTTTATTCACTGTCGGTTTCTTGAGCGCATCAATAAATATCAATAAATGAAAAAAACCTAAATAAATGCTATGAGTTTGTGTAGTTTGCTGATATAAATCACACTTCTTTATGTAACTAGTATCCTGATGGTGTATTTCAAATTTTATTTTAATATGTCAAATGTTACACCATTAAATGTTTTTTAGGGACAGTATTTGTGTTTATTGGGATAGTTAACATGCAGGTACAGCCACACAGTTACGTAAAAACCAAGAAACTATGAAGTCTTTTATCATCATGTATATTGTTATCCCAATTCTACCACAATATACCGTGATAAAAGGTTAAGTCCATATCACCCACCCCTACTACAGTTACAACTTTTCTATGTGCTACAACCACGAAGTTGAATATTTACAACTGAAAATATTACTTCTAATAAAAGCATACTGGTTTAACTGTTTAAGGTCTAAAAAGACCTACCTTGTGTCCTTAGAGTGCAACAAACCCGCATAACTGATTAAAAAAGATGACTGCGTAATATCTCTAGATGACCACTACTCTCTGATAGTCTCCACCCAATTAAACTGACAACTAGCAACCAACAACAAATTGGTTATATAGAAAGGGGAGTGGATCAACACCTCCACCAAAGGTGACAAGCGTAAAGGGGCAAAATGCAAAAGTGGACTAATGCCCCATCACACAGTGGAGTTGGCAAGTGCACAGTAGCTAAAGCAAATGCCAATGGAATACCCTGGAGCACATCCAGCGAAATAGTAGTCACAATTAAATGAGGATAGCTTTCCTACAAGAGGTCATGGGATGTAAAAGCCAGTATTTCATTGCAGAGCATGGGAAGAAAATGCACTTATCCCTCTGTGGTGTAGCGGGCTAAGTCTGGATCTATGATACTCTAGTTTTAACTCTGGTTGCATCAGGAAGGGCATGCGGCGTAAAAAAACCAAACCTGTCAAGTCTGTGAGCAAGGTGCAATGACTTGCTGTTGCGACCTATGAATAAGAGAGTAGCCGACAGGACGCAATTACAGTAGAAGAAAATGTACTTCCAGCTCTGCAGAAACCCCCCCACCATGCTATACCGTTCAGCTTGGAAATTATAGAGATAGCGATTCAGAAAAAAGCTCATGTATAATTTAATTTATTTGCATGCTATTTTCTGACTTTTTAATATTAGGTCTTATTTGCATAATTCTGATCCCTGTTTGGGATTGTTCTGTTTAAAATCTGACAGATCGAATAAAACCAATTCTGAGCTGTGACCTGCTGGGAAATATTCATTGGAGTTACATAACCATGTTTCCTTACATTAGACACGAATTGATCATAGAAATTTACTTTAAATTAGGTTACATGAAAGTGGGTACAAAAGGTCTGAAAAGGTTGCTCACAAAAAGACCAAAACACAACAGAATGGTAAAAGGATTAAATTACCAACATTATAGCCAAGCAGTGACTGGTTGCTCTCTTAGAAACTTGTGTCAATTACTTAACGTGGCAGAAGGGAGGCTACAATACATGTATTCAGATATTTATTTTTGGTGCCATACCTATGGTTCTGCATGCAAGTGTACCAAAGGAATAAAGCCTTGTTTTAAACTTTTGCACATACTAAGTGTTCGTGTGCATAGGTAAAGAACACAACTGGGCGTTCCACTGTGTGACAAAACAAATCAGAGCTCAGTGCTATTATGAGATTCTGGACACAATAACATTTCTAATTGAGCAACGATGGAAAAAGACAGAAAGTAGACCAATTTAAAGCTTTTCAACAACAATAAAAAAATTCATGTAGTTCACTTAATGGGTTGCCTGGAATAATGTAAACATGCTGGTACAGTGAAAGCTATGCTAAAGTCTAAATCCAGCTACCTGTAGCATTAACCCTGCAGCAAATGTCACGAGAGTTGTCAACGCAGCAGACATGCAACCACGCATCAGGACTGTTTTAAATTAAAACACTGCTATGGTGCATTCAAGTACAGCTATTACCATTTATTGTCTAAATGCACATACCAAAAAAAAAAAAAAACTTCAAGGTAAATAAAATGTTTAATATGTTCAACATATGTCAGCACAAGCATATTAAAATAACAACTCTAGCTCTTTTCAAGTGGTATTCTTGTTGCTTGCTGGTTTTATAAATTCATAATATCAAACTGAATCTCTGGTCTGCTCTATGCTCGGCCCTTCTTTTACTGGAGATGGAGCAGTCTATCTCCTTCTAATGTAATGCCGCCCCCCAAAGCTCTGTTGTGTAAACTAAACACTGTTTTCCTTTTCAAATGATAAAACTGTCACTCTGTCCTGAGGGTTGATCAAGTTTAGTGCATCTCCCTTTTTACATAAATTAGTGGCTGTTAATTTCCACCCTAATAGTATGTATTGTTTTTTTTTTCCTTCTGTTCCTGCAAAATAATCTTTCTTTCAAAAATACCAGTGGAACATTTTCCCATCACTCTTGTTCATTTAAGACTGACGTACAGACATGTAGTCTTGTTCTAATAGGTGTATCCAGTATGTTGCCACCACTGAAAAAAGCCTAACCTTTACCCTCTTTTTTTTTTTCCTGTTGCCCATACTTTTACCCTTATTCCTCCACTGTTACTTCCTCCCTCTCATCTTCTGAATTTTCCTCTTTCTGACTTCTTATCTACACTGACTTCACTTTTATGAGTTTCCTCTTTGTAACTCTGCCTCTCACAACCTTTCCTGTCCTCCTTTTGAACTGCGAATCTGCCACCAAGTCTGCCACCAAGCTTATATCCAAGCACACACACACACACACACGCACGCTAAGTGTGTGAGCAAGAGAAGATACACAGACGCACAGCTGCACATTTCCAGCAGCTATAATTACCTTATGCAAATAAGATCAACAAATAAACCATCTCCTCCTGCCGGGCAGCATGGTATAAGATGCCAACGACTGAAATTTGGGAGCTCATTTAATTAGAACGGAGGTGAAGAAGGAAAGAAAGAACATTCACCTAGCCCTCCTGCTGTATTACACTGTCAATTTAAACCTGTCTCTAATATCCCCACAAGCCCGAATCTCCTCTGCAATGAAAGTACATCTTACTATAATTTTTTGACATGTAGGAAAAAGCTCCACCTTACATTACCAGATGGAAGTTGTGCAGGAATAACTGTCTCCACAAGCGAAATTACAGAAAAGTAATTTCTATTCCTACATTTTTCTTTCTGTTTTTGAAAATTACCAATATTTGTTTTAATGACCTCATTAGAGTGTTTTTCTGCCACCCCTGAAAAACCACACAGTATGGGGTGTTTGAGGCTCCATGTGTGGTATTGCTTTAAGTCAACTCCTAATGTCAGTGTTGATCTGGTCAAACGTGGCTTTAATCGTGTGCTGCACCAAGCATCAGTGAACTGGAAAGATTTAAAAGAAAAAATCAGGCTTGCCTGGTGAAATCCTTTCTAAAACATTTTGGAATACTATATATAAAAATGCATCAGATCAGCAGTAATTTATTCAAGGGGGATTTAATTATGCATCTGTTGAGTAATCAATTGTGTATTTTAAGGTTTGATCCTTTTTGAATGAGTTTTATATCCTCTTAAGCCCAGCACGCACTGTAGAATTTCGAAAAACAGAGCAGGACTCAAATGTGTCACACTGTGCATAATTGACATACAATCTTGACAGTAACAATTTCACACCACTCAGAGAACTATGCCAGACTTTATGACTTGGTGCCATGCCAGAAACATCCAGCATCGGTCCCACATTAGATTACAGCAAATGGTAGGGGTTGACCATTGCCATTTTCCATCAAATTTTGAAGGAGAAAATTGTAGACAGTTAAAGTGAATTAAGAAATATAAAGGAATTATATCTTTTCTCTTATAAAACGTGTATGACAGTTGATTTTTCAGGATTCCCATTCTTGCTTGGGTTTATATTTTTGTGTAGTCCTCCTCGAACAAATAAATGTCTGTGTCTCTGTTACCATTTGGCTTCTTCAGGAATTTATGCTGGTCTCTCGTTAATCAAAGATTCATCTTGGGGCACCGTTTCCATTCAGTGCTTTTTGTGTTGTTCTTCATCCAATCAGAATAATTCAGGATACCCGTCAAAGTCATATCCCTAGCATCTTGGGCAACGTTCACACTGCAAATCTTGATGTTCAATTCACATTTTTTGATGACATCCAATTTACTGCGTGGTCATTCAGACTACTAATTAAATGCAACCATCGTCAGACTTTTGTCTGCATCGATCACAAGCCCAAAGTGACCCACATGCGCAGATGGATAAGTCGCACAGCAGCACACTGTTTACAGAGGTAGTAACGGATATCGTTGCTAGAAGTGTTCAATAAAGCTTTATTTAAAGAGAAAAAAAGATAATAGTGGATACCGGCCTCTCTGTGTTCCAATACTTCAAAATCACCCCCACTGTTACTAGCTCATCCTATGCTGCAATCACTTTAATGTTATTGCCTACCTGCACACTATCATTGTAGAATATCTAAATGCATACTTCTGTAAATGAAGCCTCAAATCATCTTTGCACAATAAGCACCTTATCACCTCATTATCTGTTATCTGTGACTCATGAAGGACAACCAGTTCATACAAACTTTTAAATCTTCATCCTTTTAATATGTTAATCTTTTGAACACTATAATAAAAAAAAAAAAAAAACTGTAACCCTTGTTCACTGCCTGTTTGTTTGGCTGTCTTTGCTATGTGTACTCATAGCCGGAGTGGTCAAAACTAAACTGTAACACGCGGTGACAATAAAGAATTCTTGATTCTTAAATTGTTGTGCAATGGGTGCTGACAATATTAAGACCACCTATTAACAAGACGGAGGAAAGGTAAGGGAAAAGAAGCCCAGCTATTTGTGCAGTCAGGACAAAGTCAGACGAAATGCGATGTGATTGTTCAGATTGCGTGTGGACACTTTGAAAACTATCCGATGTACTACCAGATATGGAAGTGGAACAAATCATATTTCTTTGGGGTGAACAGATTGGAAATGGGCCGCTCACGCTGCCATGAAAACTAAATGAATATGGGTGGTATATGGGCAAAAAAATTGGATTTGGGTCGCATTTGTCTGCAGTTTGAACGTAGCCTTATGCACACTCGCGATTGTCCCTCACATATACTGATGCAAGCGGAAGCTTGAGACTACAATGAGAGACAGAATTTTATTTTACAGTGCCATTCTCCCCTGTCATTTATTTTCTAAGTAATAATTTCACAAAGCACTCGATGTAAAAAAAAAAAAAAAAAAGCTAATAAATTAGCTTGAACCAGACCAACCAGACTTAAAAATTTAGCAGCAGGCAAGTGGACTTGGGCGGATATTTGTTCAAGTAGACTTCACTGTACCCAAAAAAAAAAAAAAAAAAAGAGAAGAAAATATTAATAATAATTTCACCACCAGCTCTGGAAGGAGGGAGGGGGAGGATGAAGAAAATGAGACGGCAATGGAAATGCCACAGTACAATAAAAGGATGTTATGAAGATGAGTTCATGCAGCAGTTTCACTTGATGGGTTATCCAGAAAATTTCAACCACCAGCTGACATTTGTCGTGGGCCATCTTTGGTCATTGGAGTGCAAAATTGACCATTGGTGCACCCATCGCGCTGAACAACCACAGACCACTGATTCAAGTTTATGAAAAAAGATTTTGTGTTGGGGAAACAACAAGAAGCTTTAGTTGATCATCTTGTATTAGTTTTATGTCTCCTAGCCTGAAAATGTTAGATTTTTTTTGTTGTTGTGCTTGTTCACTAAAATAGATTTTTGTCATTCCAATAGAAAACACAAAAGATTTAACTTTTTAAAAAACATAATATTATTTTATCATTACATACATTAGACACAACAGAGGGAATCTTGTCCTTTCACAAGTCTGTGGACCTCTGGTAATATTTCTTCAATATGTTTGGATTGTTTGCTGCTGTAGATACGTTTTACCCATGAAACATTGTCTCTTCTGTTCATTTTGTTCACCTTCATAATTTTGTAAGTACACTGCACAAAATGGTTTTCAAGCTCAGAAACAAAGGCAGGAAAGAGAATGAGTAAAAAGCTGCAAAGGTCCAAATAAAAACTTTGAAAAACTCCATGTTGTTAATGTATTTTTTATTTTATTTTTTAGGTAGTCAGTTGTAAAAAAAAACCCCAAAAAAACAAAACAAAACAAAAAAAAAACCCTGCATTGGCTTAAAATTTGCAACACTTCTGTAACCAGCATCAAAGTGTCCGTACAGGGTATATTTCTGTCACGTCTGATCCAGAAACATTAAATCCTTTCCTTCTTTCCACAGGCCGATCCAAAGGAGCTGATTCGACTGGTCACGCAGCATGTCTCCTCATATTCTGCCTGGCCCGAGGAGCTGCAGAAGTTAATCGCCCAGCTTTATGTGTACAATGAGCGTTTGACAGACTTCACTCAGGCTCAGGTGTTGCAGGGCCTGGGCCGTGGAGTGGACGTGCAGCGCTTCAGCTCTGACTCGGAGTACAAGAAAGAGACAATCCTTGGCCTCACAGAGTAAGTGGGGGAAGTTTTTCAGATATTTGCCCATTTATTCGTGAATTGTCAAGCTGGCAGTTTGCAGCTGGATAAGAATTTTACCAGTTGTACTCTATGAGCTGTTCTATATCCTAAGATGTGTGCTTAATTCATTTCGAAAAGTCACTGCTACACATATGCAGTAGAGTAGATGTAATTGACCTCTCTGCCTTAACAGGATACAATCTAATCATTGCCCTGTCTTTTCCGCTCTTGCACACGTTTCTGAATAGGACCCTGGATGATAATGTGTACAGGATTGCTCTGTCCCTGGCAAAGCGTTACAGTGTCCCTCTGTGGGAGGTCTACATGACTCACCTCGAGTTCCTCTTTACAGAAAGCAGGTACCTGCACTAACACAAACCATCACGCTGGCTCTTTCTTTGCATTCTTCAGTTTTTCTCCTTTTGCTGAGTGATTATAGTAGAGATGCACTAATTAATCAGTGTTGTTTATTAAATGCATCAACACTAAATAGGAATAAATGCTTTAAATGCATAAATGGGGATAATCGTGTAATCCCCTCACTTTCTATGTAATTCAGAAATAACGGCGCTATCAGAGAAGCTGCAGTACACTTTCTTTTAAATGTGTTATAGTACTTTAAAGAAAAAAATATTATTGAAATGGACAGTTCAGATCTCAAATAAAATCAGTATCGTCATCTGTATCGTTCAGGCAAAAAGCCTAATCAGTGCATCTTTAGGCTTTTTAGGTTAACAGCACTTTTGCTGTCTAAATTATGTATAATAATAAAAAAACTGCCATATTGAAATTGAACATCCAGGTATCCAATTTGTATTTAAATTTAGAAAAAAAAATAACCCAAATGTCAACTTGAGTTTATGAGAGGATGTGTGTCAGAAACAATTTTCATAATTTATTTGCTCGCTCACTTTATAGCTAGTTTATCTGACTAGCACTGCACCTTTCCTATTTTTTATAGAATGCCTTTTCAGCAGAGCTTGAGGGTCGTTCGTGTTTTGAGGCGCACGTGTGCAATAAATTCCCACATGTCACATTCTTATATAGGGAAATGCTTTATGGACTCCACTTAACAATAAATTACAACATGCACCTTCCTAAACCCTTTTCACAACCGCTTTGTGTGTGTATGTTTCCACCAAACCTCAAGATCCTGACAAATCTGTGAAGGATATTCATGCTATAATCTCGATGGGAAGCATCTGCAGTATGCCTATTGATTTAACGGATGAATGGAAGACGGAAATGGCATAAATACAGCAGTTGGGGAAATTTAAAGGGGAAAGATGTATATAGACTGAACCTGGAGTGCAAAATGAAAATTTGACTTTTACGATCCCTGAAGGGAAATACATTATTTGCACTTCACTCATCCGCCTTGTTTAAGAGCTGCCACCAGTTATGGTTGATTGAATTGAAGTTGAACTCACCAGAGTTTGGGTTAACTCTGGCTCTTGCAGCAGAACAACAAGCTTTTTGTTTGCCAGACTTCTCAGGCTTTAACATAACTACCAGGGTCCTTAAAACAAAAAATGCTCTGACAAATTCTTGTTGGCATATTTTAAGTAAATCAGACTGCTGTGCAGAGCAAATTGTTGCAGCTTCATTGAATTTGTTGAAAGCAATCCATAAAGTCTTCTGGTGCCTTGGGAATGAGTAAAAGATCATAGGAACCTTCATACCCACTTTAGTCAAAGGGTCTGCAACCTTTACAATCTGAAGAGCCATTTTTGCTCTTGTCATGATGCAGACATGCATCATGACAAGTCCGAGGTCTCCGCTGTCCAAGGTCTCCGCTGGTTCGTCTCGCCGGGGTCGCTGTCCGCGATGCCCTGCCTCTGGGTTGGCCCTGCGCTCACTGGGTTCCTGCGCTCACAAGGGGTTCTGTGCTCACTAGGTTACTACGCCCTAAAGGTTCCTGAACCCTAAAGGTTCCAGCATTTTGTTTTGTTGCTCAAACCTCACCATAGAAGATGGCTCATGCCACCCCAGTGTCAAAGAAGGTATTCAGGAGCATCCCTTGCACTCCAAAAGACCCCAGCCTCCTCAGCAGGTAGTCCGCTCTGACCCTTCCTGTAAAAAGTGCCTCCGGTCCAGATTATTGTTCAGGTGAACACCCAGGTACTCATGAGTCCAGTATCTCACCATCAGTTCCCTGGATGTTCACCTGTGTCAGTGAGGTGGGTCTGCGCCTCCGAAAGTCCACCACCAGCTCTTTTGTTTTCCCTGCGTTTAACATGAGGTGGTTCTGTTGGCACCAGTCTACAAAGCTCTGGATCCACTGCCTGTGCTCTTTTTCATCCTCATTTGTGATGAGACCGAAAATGGCAGACTCATGAGAGAACTTCTGAAGGTGGCAACCTGTGGAGCTGATGGAGAAGTCTGCAGTGTAGAGGGTGAACAGAGACTGTGCCAGCACAGCGTCCTGCGGTGCTCCGGTGCTGCAGATCATCACTTCAGAATCACAGCCTTGCCGTGCAGCAGGTAGATGATGGCGTCAACCACCCCGATGCCAGGCTTTTAGGCAAACTGCAAAAGATCCTATGAAGACCTCACCAGGGGGGCAACCCTCGAGGGTCTTCATCATGTGTGATGTTAGTGCTGACGAGTATCGAACAGATCAATAAGTTCTTGGTCCGTGATGTTTCTGATAAGTTGCCTTCTCCAAAGTGTTTGTTGTGTGTGGTGTTCAATAGTTGTGTGTCTGGTTATGTGTTTGGGCAGTGGTACAGGAGGAGGCCATATTTCGACCATACTGCTTCTAGTACTGCAGAGAATTTAACCGCTGCATTCGGATTGACATCATTAATTAAGTATAATGTATGTTTCCTTGAAAAATAAATCCAATAAAAGTACAACCCTATGCTCCACTGAAGTTTCTAAGCATTCACAGATTGCCTCTCTTCTGAAAATGCAGTTCTGAATAGCTATCACTTCTCATCCAAAGCTTCCCCACAGTTTAATCTGGACTGTCTGATTGCCTCTTCAATTGAATATGCCTCCGAATTTGGGAACATTAGCAATCTCTTTTTGTTTGTTATCTCATGCGTCACATCTGAAGCAAACATGTTAATGCGGGGCCGGGACGAGCCGGGAGATGAGGGCTGCAAGGAGCGGCGCAGAGATCAAATCAGATTAAATTGGCTCCTTGTTCTGGCTGGCTTTTGAAACAAACAAGAGAAGATTGTAATAGCTAGCATCTGATATTACAGCCACATGAGTACCACAAAGATAGAGTGGGGGGAAATTCTATTGCGTCCTTAGAGAGCGACCAACAAGGAAGCAGCGACAGCAGCAAAGCCGGTGTGGCGCAGACTAGTAATGAAGCTATCAGAGAGAAATATGCTCACCACACACATGCTAAAACCACAGACATAAACTAAAGAAATGCTCCCAACTTAAGAAAAGAATTGTTTTTAATCAATGCTCATTACATTTTACCTCAGTAAATGGTCGTTTCAGGTCTTATTGTTTCTCTACATGAAGCTTTTCCTCCTAAGAGGTATTATGGATCACTAATAAAGCAACCCTGATTGGCTGCCTGTCCGCGAGAGAAACGGAGCACTCACTAAGCTGAGCTGGCTTCTCTTTGTATTAGTTCAGATGATTGTAGCCGTGTTAGAGCTCCTGTGGTGAACATGATTAGTGTTATTTACATTATTGAGCCTATTGTCAGCTGCTGCTCTCTATTTAATTTTTTCATTAGCAGAAGCCTCCCCGCTAAGTGCGACAGAGAGCCCAGGGGAAGCATTGTCCACTTTGATGTTGTCTCGTTCTGTCAGATAAACAGAACTCCACTCTCACGAACACGCTCCCAGACAACCGCAGATTGCTCTGAGCCCCTTCGGAGACCACCAGCGAGTAGCTTTACATCACCCTTGCCTTTTTAATCTTTGTAGCGCTTCTTGTTTGACTTTAATTGCATTTCTCATGGGTTTTTTTTTTCTCCATTTCTTTTTTGCTGTTCTGCTTCTCTTCATTTTACTTTTGTTCTCGTTCTCTGGACCACTTGCTGCTGTTGACTTTTACCTCTTTGGCAACACATACTCAAATCGCGTTCAGCTTGAGTAACTCGATGAAAAGGTTTCCACTCAGACATTTGCCATCATCTGAACCTTTAATATATCCTCGGCCTCATTTTCTTCCTCTGTCCTTCAATCTGTCTTTTCTTCCTTTCTGTGCATAAATTTATTACCCCTTCAAATTCTTAGGTTTATTGTTAGCTTTGATAAATTTACTTGTAAAACACAAAATCAGGAGCTGGTTGTTCTCCTTTTGTTTGCTATTAATGAACCCCCCCCCCCCCCCCCCCCCCCTTGTCTTACTGTTTAATTTTTTTCCTACTGTTTAAACAGCTCTTAGCTCATATTGTTTACTTGTGGTATTAATGAGCAAACCTTTTTATCTTAGGCTACAAACAAGTGTTCCCATCCTTTCAACAGTTTTTTTTTATCTCAACAGTCTTCACATTTAATAGGCTTTTGGGTTATCAACTTGTTTTTGTGTCGACCATATACAGTGTAAATTCCATTTTAACAAGCACTGTATAAAGAGACATAATTCCTTTTTCCAAGTGCCGGCATAAAATCAGACCAGTTTTTCCTGTTTTAGCTTAAGCTAAGTTATTTCTATATGTTGTATGAGTAAGATAATTCTTTTGCAAATTTGTTTTTATTTCTTCAGATTCACAAGTGTATAATCATTTCCTTAATATTTGGTTGAATTGCCTTAAAACTGAGACTTGAGCCAAATATCAAGGATATCCTTCCAAAACTTCTCATAATACTTTGCCACATAATGTTCTTTCCTCGTGAGTCCATCTGTTTTGTGAAGTGCACCAGTCCCTCCTGCAGCAAAGCAGCTGCACAATATGATGCTGCCACCCCAGTATGTCATAGCTGGGATGGTGTTCTCAGGATCTCAATTGTCCAACTTCTCTCTCCAAACATAATGGAGCTCCTTGTGGCCACCACTTAAATGTTGGTTTCATCAGACTACAGGGCATGTCTCAAAAAATTTAAATTTCTGTCCCTGAGTGTATTTGGAAGATCTAATCTGGCGTTTTACGTCGTTATGGAGTAATGGCTTCCATATATGAGTGTCCTTTCTAACCATGGGTGGTACATAACTTGTTTCACTGTGGATAATGACTCTCTACCAGCTTCAACAGGATCCTCACATGGTTGTTATGCGAATGGTAGCCACTTTCCGTCCCCATGGGGTTTACAGTTGTAAATAACAGATTAATTAATCTGGCATTTAGCAAATAGAAATCATTTTTGGTAATCGTAACCGACCCAAACTACATACATTTTAGTCTAATGTAAACTCAGTGAGGGGGAAAAAATATTTGACCTTTTATGCAGCAGATGTATGTGAAAGCCAGCTGAAAATGTTCCCTTCTTTTTCTCTCCTATTTAGTCTTTCCACTGAAGACATCGAAACTCGGAGTAGCTCCCTCAAACTATTTGACACTTTGAAATGCGACCCGGAGGCCTTTTACAACCACATGACAAAATACGTTCTGCCCACTGTGGAGGGAAGCGACCTGAACCGCCTGCTCTACTACTACACCTTATTAGACACTGCTGGCTGTGAGCCCTATGTGACCACCTTCATAAAACCAGACTCTCACGTCAAACTGCTGAAGAAGCTTCGCGCTGTTGCCAAAGGTGAGGGTTTTTTGTTTTTGTTTTATATGTTTTTATCTAATGATGTACTGCTAAACTTAAAGGATTCATGCCTTTTTAACTTTTTTCATATTTTCTTACATTACAACTATAGCCTTTATTGTATTCTGCTGTTATTTTGTTAATAGACTAACACATAGCTGGACATATTGTGCCACTGGAAGGACAGGACATAACTTTCATGTTGTTTTGCAAATATAAACCTGAAATGTGTGCAGTTCATTTATAAATTATATTCACCCCCACTTACTCTAGTACCCCTTGATAAATCTGGTACAACAAATAGCCATCAAAATACAGCTTATAAGTAACTACAGTACACTTGAATGTAAATTAGTATGAGTATAAATCCAGCTGTTCTATAAAGTCCTCAGAGGTTTGTAAGAGAACATTAGTGAACAAACAGCATAATGAAGACCAAGGAAAACAGATGGCAGTTTAGGGATAAAGTTGTGAAGGTTTAAAGTGTGTTAGGTAATAAAACATCCTAAGAATTGAACACCTCACAGAGCTCTGTTTAATCCACGATCAGAAAATGGGAAGAGTATCGCACCACCGCCGTCAATATGAACTAACAACAGGGAACGAGAGCACTATTTATCGCTGCTTGGGTATGGAAATCTGTTGACAAGAAAACTATTACATACACCACACCAGTTGCCACTTTCAAAAGAAACCCCAAAGAATTTTGTTTGCACTTTGCTGCAGGACATAGAAACCTCTTTTCCACTAGCCCTACTCAATTCTGACCCACCTTATTCCGCTCCGCAGTGCTCGGCTTTAATCGGCACGGGTTGTTTTTCAACCGACCTGGAAAAGCCTGATGGAGGAACGCACCTGAAGGTGTTCCCTCTAACCCAGGCCCCACGTCTTGTTTGCGACATTAACACTTTAAAGAAATATGCGAGGAAAGATAAAGAACAAAAAACAAAATCCTTATAAAAAGGTGGTTTAAAAAATATATTCTCAGGGGACATTTAATCAAATGCACCCTACAATTGTCATATTTTTGAATACTCAATACTTTCGCATGGCATTGTACAAGTGTAGTCACATGGTAATTACAACCCCTTCAAATACGGTATATGTCTGCAATATTTATTTTTCTTTATTTCTAAAGTAAACATAATTATTCTGTATCAGATCATGAGAAAAGCAGGAAAGATAGAAACAATTATTCAGGTGAGCAATAGAGCAGTAGCATTCCCAATCTGGCTAAAACAAGTGCGCTGTATCTGGTGAATAACTGGGGAAAAACATGTTAAATGAAGGGTTTATTGTTGATTTTACTGCAAGATAATCTGGCCATGAATATAAGGATAAAAAAAAAATCTAAATAACAGATTATTTCCTTGTGCAGAAAAGATTAAATGTACTCCATGACAAATCTAGACTGTGAGAGGTTACATATATTATCTTTTATCTCCTACTTGATCTCGTTCTGTTCCTTTTATTTCCTCCCGATTGGTTCATGAAACACTTCCCCGCTGTGCTGAAACAGAATGCAATCAGTTGTCTGTAACAGAAAAGGACAGCGATCCACGTCTGTGTTAATAGTCAAATAACGGACAGGCCAAGAGCCTGTGGGTAGTATTGAAGTGAGCGCCGTCCTTAAGGGACGTCGACACCAGCAAGTCACCCTCTTTCTGCCTTGAGTATCCGATCTTGGTTTTGAAATGGTGAAAATCTTCTCAGTCCTTTGGAGGTTCAGTAAAGGTCAACCGAGTGTCATCTTGTGTTTTCACGCCTCGCTTCCTCCTTCTGCTTCTGTAAGCGCCGCAAATTTGAACGGTGACAAGGGTCTCTGTTTAAAACACACTCATAAAGCAACAAACACACACCCCTGTGAGACTGGCATCAAGGCTGGGATTATAAACAAGTAAAATGTTAACTTAAAGTTTAGGCTCAGTGCTTCCTTTCAGTGCACATTAACCAAAGGTTTTAGGTGTAAAACCAAACTAACTTTTACTCAGGTTCTTTATGTTCTTGCACTGGTTTTGTGCTGTCACAGTAAAGTGGAGGATTGTTTCCTAAAGAAATTCATTAAAAGTTAAAGAATCGGATCATACTTTTAGTCTCATCAGCTGCACTGTTCACATATTAAATGAAGTGGCTAATTTTGGGGATTTGCTAAAAAAGCTTTGAGGTAATTTAAGAAATCCTTTGTTGTTCCACAATTGGGGAATTCAGGCACGGCGGGGGCAAAGACACAGACAGTTACACACAGTTTTTTAGTCATGAAAAAAACAAACTATGCTAATCTAAAGTTAGTTCTAAAACAGCATAGGATGAGCTTGATCAGAAACGGCAAAAATAAAAGTAAAATAAATGCCAGAGTAAATATTGCACAGTTAAAAAAGATTTAATACTCAAGTTATCAGTGGAAAAACACCAGCCCATTTACAGAACAATATGACAGTAGAGCAGCATTTCAAAGTAGCTCAGGCAAGTGTACCTTAGCATCTCAGAGATCCATGATTGGATCAGAACCTGTGCATGTTGCAAACAGCTAATTGTGTTTGTTGTGAGCAGCGGAGATTATAACGTTTAAAAGCAGCTGGAAGGACAAACTGTGGAAGCGCCCCTTTAAGCATCCAGGATGCAGCAGTCTGGCACTAAAAGATATTTCCAGCTCTGCAACAGCTCCATGCATGGAGTGGAAGACATTGTCCATCAGTGACATGATTTTTCTTGCCGTGCCAGCGTCCCCTTGCACTCCAAAAGACCTCAGCCTCCTAAGCAGGTAGTCCGCTCTGACCCTTCCTGTAAAAAGTGCCTCCGGTCCGGTTTATTGTTCAGATGAACACCCAGGTACTTATGAGTAGTCTGTCTGAACATCAGTTCCCTGGATGTTCACCTGTGTCAGTAAGGTTGGTCTGCGCCTGCGAACGTCCACCACCAGCTCTTTTGTTTTACCTGCATTTAACATGAGGTGGTTCTGTTGGCACCAGTCTACTAAGCTCTGGGTCCACTGTCTGATTCATCCTCGTCTGTGCTGAGACCAAAAATGGCAGTCATGAGAGAACTTCTGAAGGTGGCAACCTGTGGAGCTGATGGAGAAGTCTGCAGTGTAAAGGGTAAAAAGAAACAGTGCTAGCACAGTTGCCTGTGGTGCTCCGGTGCTACAGAGCAGCTTGTCAGAAACACAACCTTGCATCCTCACATACTGCGGTCGACCAGTGAGGTGGTATATTTCTGACTATAAAGTGCTCTTAAAATTCTTACATTTTCTCAAAAATTGATGGTGTGCCTTGTAAACCAGTGCACCTTATATCTGATTACCGTTGTACTTACTGACCGATTTTATGTGGTGCAGTGCGCTCAAAAATCTGTCATAATGTGTGAGTACGACTTTTTCCGCTCAGTGGATATTCCGAGCATTACGGTACTCTGTGTCACTACCTTATCGGACCCTGAGCTGTCTACAGGACTGCCTGAAAATAATGTTGAAACTAGAAGTGCATTCATGTAAAGGCCCCCCACACACTCTGGCACTGTTCACTCTGCGGAGGTCTGCACATACAGGTATGGGCACAGTTAAATTTTTATGACTTCTCGATGGCAAGAAGTCTTTGCATTGAACTGTTTTATACGTGACACCGAGCTTGATACACTGACCTGCTACAAGCAGGCGGTCTCAAGGACGCGCAGCATCACAGTCCCTCTCTGTTCTCACTGACAGGTGTGCGGTGGGAGCCTGCTGGAAAAGAAACGGCTCTAGGTGCTCATCTAGCTAATCACACATTTTACCATCCGTTCCGCCGCTTCGTCTCACTGGCAGAAAGTGTGGAAATTGTAGGAATTTGCCACAAGAAATGTAGGCAATAGTACACTTGACTATATCGGGTAAAATATCCGCAGAGAGTGGGCTTGGAGTCCACCAAGCTCACAGTATGCACCACAGTACGCCCGAGTATGTGGGAGCCTTTAGGTAGCCCTCGCCCGGGGTAGCGCTAGCAACAGTAAACCTAGTAAACAAATTCAATATAAAAGTTAAATTTATTTTGGCCTTATGCTGAAAGCAGGGCAGTGTAGTCCAGCTACTCTGTCCTCCTGACAGAGACGGATAGAGAGCTGTGTATTGTGAAGGGGCGGAGTGATATTACACACGTTGGAAGAGTATTTAGTGCGCCTTATGATCCAAAAAATACAGTAATCCAGTATCCACTGGGAGAGGTGGCGGTCCACTCATGGCCGCTCCAGCTTGTCCCTCAGGAGGCGTGGGTGGATGGTGTGGAAAACACTGGAGAAATCAAAGGACATGATCCTCATGGTGCTCCCAGGATTCTCCAGATGGGCCAGAAGTCAGTGCAGCAGGTAAATGATGGCGTCATCCACCCCGATGCCAGGCTGGTAGGCAAACTGCAGAGGATTCTATAAAGACCTCACCAGGGTGTGAAGATGACTGAGCAATATGAACAGCATACACGATAAACACATAAAATAAATTACAATCAACTTGAGTAAAATACAGTATAAAACACTTAAAAGATGTAAGAAACTTGTATAAAATGAACAAGGTGAGCTCTGTAATGCTATGTCAAAAACTAATGAGTAAATGTGGGTTTTCAAAGGTGCCAAAATTGTGTTTTAAATAATCTGTGATTACTGTAGGAGACTTAGGAATTTATTTGACAACAACGAGAGCTACATATTGTGAAAGAGAGCTGAGTTAATGAAGTCCAGATGCCAAATAAGCCTAAATGCCCCACATTGTGATCTTTTGTAACTCCTGGCACCTGAAGATAATAATCCCATTGAAGCAGTTAAAGAGCTTTTGCACTCATGTCAATAATGTTGTAAAAGCGGCAGAACAAAAAAATATAGAAATTTGAATCACAATTTTGAAATGAAAAATGTGCAGAAAGACTGTCATTCCCACAGCCTGCTAATTTCACATTGTTAGTGCCATTGAGAAGAACTACCGCAGGAGTTCAATGTCTTTGACTTGAGTAAATGCCTCGAAGTCTCAGATTTTCTTGGCAAGTTTACAAGGTCTTTGAAGTGTTTGTTGCAGCATCTGTTAGAAACATTTTCATTTTGGCATCCATGTAAACACATCAGGGCATGCATGCCAGCTAAGCCACAGAGGACAGGCATCAGCAATGACCTTACAGAAAGAACATGAGACAATTGGCAAATAATTTAAGTCCATTATTTTACTGCGGCAAATATAGAGGTTCAGCTATGGAGTCCTCCAAGAAACTGCAAAATAAAACTCAAGAGCTGCATGTCAGACGCCTTAGATCCCACTCAGTATGTTAAATATTGACTGCGATAACTGTATGCCTAGAAAAAGACTTAATAAGTAGAGTTTGTTTGGAAGGGTTGCCAGCATAATGCCTCTTCTCTTACCTGTGTGCACAAATAAGGATTTTAAAGTTTAATGAACCCCAAGACTCCTGGAAGAATGTTCTTTGGACAGATGAGACTAACAGAGAGGTGGGGCCTACAAACACACACACACGTCGGCAACATGCCATACCACATGACGAAGTGCCTGAAAAAGAAAAGAATCAAGCTGTTGCAATGACCCATTCAAAGCCCAGACCTTGACCTGATTGAAAATGTGGTGGGATGAATGTGTATGAATGAATATCTGAATTCTTCATTATTTGAAGCAGGGTGAAGCCACAATTCCTTCCCAAAAACGCGAGAGACCGATTACCTCACAGAAAACAAGATCCTCAAGCGATTCCTGCTAAAGGGCCTGTCTACAATTTATATTTTTCAAAGGGTGTTTTTAGTTTTTCACTTATGGCTTTTCAAAGCTTTATAAATATTTGCTATATGGAATCTGCTGAGGTTCAATTTGAAAAAATTTGCAAACAGATAAAACCCAGATTTTTAACAGTCATGTTCTTTTTTTTAATCATATTTTTAAATAAGTTGGCTAAAATCAGTTAACAAATGTATCATGACACCATGAAAAAGTTACAAAAACGTTAACAACCATTTCTAGAGATTTATTTAATAAAAAATATGAATCAATATGAACAACTTACGTTGTGGAATGTGAACGATGAACAGGAGATTTTTCAGCTCTCATCTGTGTGAGCTGAATCTAGAGCTTGTTCTTGCGAAGGGGGAACTTGTACAACGTTGCTGGCAGACAAGCTACGTCCATTTGTACATCAGTATTTCTCCCCGGAACATATTTAGTTACAGTGGCAGCAGTATATACATATTTTACTTCCTTTGCTGTGTGTCAGTCATATAAACTTTGGGCGCTGCTCCTGTCAGGGAAAAAAAAAAAAGTTCAGCTTGGACTTTTCCAACATAACATCAGCTACTAATCTCCTGTCTTCATCAAAAATTTAGAACTGTAGAACCTCAGGAGGGTGTGAGAGGATCTTTTAATTTAAAGAAAAATAAGCAGTTCAAAGGGCCAAGAACTGACAGGACAGGTAGATGATTGCCTCTACAGAAATTTCACTTTTGCTCCAAGTTCTAAAACTTTTTTTTTCTTTATCCCAGAAATCGTTGCAAAACATAACTTCTGTGCAGTATTTTGAAGCCCCAGTCCTTCAACGTTTTTCAAAGCTTAGTAGCTCACGCACAGTTGCTAGTCAGAGCTGTACCTTGATCCAAGAGGTAAGCTGCAATTTGACACGCACCGTTCAGGGGAGGGATTTAGTAATCGATCTGTTTTGCAGATGCTGCAGCATGAACTCCCAACAGATGCACATTACCACACACACATAAACCTGGACCAAATCTAGAGCATCCAAATTCATGCAGGCCACTTTTACCGCAGCTGACTTTGTGACATTAACGCCTAGAAGCTTACATGCTCCGCTCTGGGTCTCTCGTCAATGCCCTCGCAGACAACTTTGATGCCGCCCAGAAATTCACACTCCATGTGGTATAAGTTGTCATACAGGCTGTTGTTGACTCTTCAGAACCACTAACTTTGTGTTAATATGGTCTAACTATGACACACACTCGCTAAAAATCCCTGATTCATTCGTCACACGGAAAAGCACACTAGCGAAAGTGAAGTACTAGTCAGAAATTCATATGCGCCTAGGTTTGGGGCTTTAATGATATGTTTGAACTTTTTCAGGGTGGTATGATTATACAATGTACAAATACAATTATTGTTAAAAACAAACAGTTGCCAGATGTTTTAAAAAAAAATTAACACAACCTTAACTGAAAATAAATATTTCTTGTTTTTAATTGGTTAGGGTTAACACAATTGTTTTTATTTGCCAAATGCATGAATAAGAAGAGGGAATGTGCCTTTAAACTTCTTGGGGCCGTCCTTTTCAAGATAATTTAGCTATCTAAGCTTCTAATTCCCAACAATGGTGAAAAAAAAAAACGTACTTCCTTGTGTGACATCATGGACAAACTCAAAAGAGATCAGCCAAGGTATCAGGAAGATAATCATTACCCTCTGTAAGTTTGGTTCATCCTTGGGAACAATTTTAAGAAGCCTATAGATTCCAAACTCCGTCTGTTTAGAAACTAATATGACTGAATAAACACAATGTGGAAGTCAAGCCAACTTTGAGGCTGGCCACAACGTGTTGCAGCAAAACGGACTGGTGCACCTGATGGTATCATGTGACAAGTACTTATGGTAGAAATACCGAAGCAACATCGCAAGACATTAGACAACAAGTTAAAGCTTGGGCACTAATGGGTCTTCTATAATGGAAAATAACTCAAAGCATATAGCCACATAAATTAAAAAGATGCGCAGTGATGTTTTGGTGTGGCGATCACAAAGCTCTGATCTCAACCCCAGAGGAGATTTTTTGCACTCCCGTACTGAGAGGGTGTACGGGAGAAAGTCAGCCTACAAACCTGGCTCAGTTATAGCAGTTCTGTTAGGAGGAATGCGTCTCAACTCTAGCCAAATATAATAGAATAGAACAATGTAGATTCTCCAAAACTATGACTGGATGACTGTCGGACAGTTTGAAATGGAAATGCTCGACTTTTTGGGATACAATAAGTATTTTTAGAGGAGTCTTGGTAAGGTTTTTTTCTTTTTTTAAATGAAGAACCGTATATCTAGTGTCACGCATGGTGCTAACAACATCCCATGTGGGACTGTTTTGCTACTAGCTGTAGTAGTGCATTGCAAAACGTAGGTGAGACTTACAAGATGAAAGACTAGCACCAGGTTCTCCATCTTCACCTCAGACCAGCTGGATGTTTGAAATTGATCCCAACCGGGTGTTCAAACAGGAAAATGGTTCCACACTGTTACGCCAGCTGGTTTAGGAACCCCCCCAAGAAGAGTGCACCCTAACGTCTGACCAGCAACGTGCTTGTACAGCTGTACAGAGACAGGCACCGTGCATCAAATCTTCATCACGATATCAGACACCGTGGCAGGGGATCGTCTGAGTGGACTGTAGGGAGCAAGATGATGACACGCTGCATGGAGGGAGTGGAGCCAGACAGTGAGAACGGGAGGGCATGTGTTTGTGCATGCAACTCTTATCTGTGATTTAAGTGTTACGTTTGTCGGGGTTGTTTAAAGGTGTGAGGTATTGTGCTCGCGTGATTTTTTTATTTATTTATTTTTTTCTATTTTTTTCGCATCCACATCCATGTGACGAGGCTCTCCCAACAGACAGGACGGCATTAAATATTTACCATCCAGACAGAAAGTGGTGTCGCCACCGTAATGTGTTTGTCTGATAGCACCGGGGACCTGGAACACATCGCCGGCTCGTTCCCCCACACACAAAGACAAACACATGCTTCAGCGATGCTGCGGTGGTGGACGTGATGCACGCTGACACGTTAACATAGCCAGACAACGCTGCTTTGACACGCAACACTCTTTTTATTCCACAGCAGCTTCTTTTTTTTATTTTCTCTCCTCTAAGCCTTTGTGTATTTCTGATGTGGGATAGATTATTGAACTCAGTTAAATCACGTAAGATTTTCTGAAGTGATATACAAGTGCAGCGTTATGGTATCGACTATTCATACCATCGAATAATCCTCGACCTGCTGTGCAGCAAAATCTTGAGACTGCTTTCTGTAAACAGAGCAAATGCAACCATTAAAACAGAGATTCTGAGCTCATCGGTATATTTTTGTTCTTTCTTTCAGCTCTAAATAAAGCACAGCAAAATAAATGCTAATTGAATTTTCATAGTTTCAGGTTATGCATTTGTATTCAACAGATTAATACCTTATCTGAGGTGGGCATAGTAATTAAGCAGCACCGTTCCCTTTTTTAAAAGAGGGCTAAGAAAGAGAATTAGCATACAATAAGAGGTTGCACATTGTTAGAAAAATATCTATTTGACAGTTGTAACAGTTGATTCAGAAAAAAAAAAGGAATTTCAGAGAGGAGAACAAAATGCGCAAATTAAAAGGGGAAAAAAAGGAGAACAGTTTAACAGTAACCAAGGTAGAGGCCATTATCCTTCAGTGACAACCTGCATAAGTACCTCCGCCTCCGTGGTCTTTCCAGAAGTACGAGGTGTCAAGTGACCAGAAACACGGTCAAGGTAAAGAATAGAAAAGAAGAACTTTAGCCAAAGCATGGCAGAGGAAGTTTTTTTTTTTTTTTCCCCCCAAAGATTTTAAATAGCAGATCAAGTGGGAGGGAGAATTTGTATTATTTTTTCGTAACAGCTGATGGATTTGCACGGATCAGTCAGTGACACCGCTTCTGGGACTTTAGAGGAAGAACAAACAAGTTCTCATTTTTAAATAAATATTGAATTGGCAAAAAAGACTTGAGATAATATTTACTTATTTTCTTTTTGGACTTTTGAAAAGGATAAACCAGACAAACAATTGTTTGCTTCATTACGGTCACCCAATTATTCTGTTGGCCTAAAAGCTGCTTAATACTCGTTTAAAAAAAACCCAAAGTACTCCCTCAGTCAAGTGTAGGATTTGTATTGTATGAATGATCTAGTCTTTCCTAGGTAATAAAATCATTTACTGTAAATCTAAGTTTGAGATGAGACAAAAATGATATGGTGTGAAAAACTAATCAACGCCCCAAACCATAAAAATGTACAAAATACAGTGCAAACAGTATTAATGCTGTTAAACTTTCTCATACTATGTCACAATATGAACGATGAAGCTGAGCCAGTGTCAGCTCATCCTTCCTAGGGCTCTGAGTCAGTCAGCTTTGTGCACGAGGCGTCCGCTTCATCTTTATCACGTATACCGTTAGGATGAGCAGGGCACTTAATCCTAAATAGATTTGTTTAATTACCACATTTGAGATAAAACCTGCAGTGACTTGCGAAATGCTTCATACAAACACAAACGTCAATGTTTGGGGATGCAGCTAAACAGAGTAGGACATGATGAAATGTTATTTTTAACAAACTGAGAACATTTAATGTCTTCAAAAGTTGTATGAAGAAGTTTTGATATATAATAAAAAATGTAAATCTATTTTGTCATATACTTTTTTTTTTATACGCACTTGGAAAAAGGGCCACATGATGTGACGTGCAAATTAAAGAATCACATTTAGGTCAAATAGTTATTCTGGCTTCAGTAAAGACAAGCGTTCTACTTTTAGTTTTAATATCTATCTTTTTTATCCTTGGTGTTTGCAGGTGTAAACTACAGAAAGCTGACCGACGAGTCGTCTGATCCATTGGGCACCTTGCAGCCGGTCCTGACCAGTCAGAACGTTCTGTCCATCTCTAAGCTCTCCAATCGGCTGCCTTTGCCCGGAGGCGGCAGGGCGACCGTCTCCCCCAGTGCGGTGCACGCAGTGTGGCTGCAGAAACTGTTTTGGAAAGGTGACCCACAGCTGCTGAAAAGACCCCCACAGAGTGAGCAGGACTACCTGCATGCTTACGACGCCTGTGCCAAGTACCTTGACAGACTAGTCCCCGCAGATGCCATCAGCTTCCTGGACAGCATCACGTTCTCTCCCGACGCAGCCAAACATGTAAGCCGCTTCGACAGGTTTTGCCATCTTTTTCCATACGAATCGATATTTGCCAAACAGAAAAGATGAAAAAGCAGAGCAGCAGCGTGGAACACGATTTTTGTACTTTATTTTTTTCCCCCCTCTGATAGTATCAGACAGGAACCGGTGGGAGCTGGGCACACACATTTGTAACTGTGGCATTCGCTGCGGCTGCTTCCAGACTGCCACCCAGGCAGCACTCATATTGTGCAGGAGGAAGGCTTGTGGGGATTTTTAGTCACTACATCAACCTGTCATGTTTCTCCCTCCCTACCCTTCATGGCGGAGCTGATCTTCTCCTGCGCCTCCAGCCTCATTTTGAATTTGTCAAAAGCCCCCTCGCTAATTTCAGGCGAGTTATTCTGCTCACCTCTTCAAACTCCGAGGCCTCAAAAACCCATACCAGCACTGATTTATAAAAGAAATTATGAAATTTCCCTGGAAATGTCAGACACATAATTACAGCTCTGTGAGAAATTGTCCTGCGGAAGAATTAAAGTGCCTCAGTGCACCTTATCAATAGTAGCCCACTGTGTCTTTTTTCTTCCTGGCACCCCGCTCCCCTCTTAAAACCTTTGCTTTTTTCCCCCCATTTTTCCCTTATGTTCCTCCTCATTCCCTGGAAATATGAGGTTTAATTGATCCCTCTCTACTTCAGACCCAATTAAACTCCGAGTTCCACCAGGCACAGTTTTCCCTCTGGTCTTTAACATGCAGATTACCTCTCAGAAACACGCAGCCTTTCTTTTCCCTTTCTTCCCTTCTTTTTTGAGCTTTTCAAGAATAAAACGAATCCAAACCCGTCTCACTATCAGGGACTACAGCTGACCTTTTAGTGCTACTTTGCTCTCCACAATGAAGTCCGATCAATTTCTTGCACAGCTAAGAGGTGAGATGGATAACTGGGGTTTGTCATTCTTCCAACTGGATGAATTTTATGAAGAGAAACTCCAAGCAATGACACCCTCCCTTCCTCTTGAAGTATTGATTTTAGATAAACCTTCTCGGTGTCATACAGTACCTGAATTTACAATTTAACACAGACTGATCTGCCTGGGTAATGCAGCGCCGTGCAAAAGTAACCCTACCCAGTAGTGGGCCATATCGCTCATTCCCCGCACTGCAAAAAGGGAACTAAAAGTGAGAAAAATGTTCTTGAAAAGAGTGAATTTGTCCTTGATTTGAACAGGCAAGTGTAAATGACCTTCCAATGGAAGAAAATTTTTCAACTTTTTGAACAACTCATCTCCATCATCTTATTCCAAGTGCAGTATATGTAATTATCTTATTTCAAAATATTAATTCCATAGGCATTTCATCACAATTTAAATAAAACATTTACTTACTTTTGTTTCCCTTTTGCAGGCCTCTGTCAGTTGCATCCAAATCAAGTTTTCGCCAATCTCTAATTCAAAGTCTAAAAAGTGTTAACTTGTCAACTCAGAACCTAAATATTTTACACTGGGTGTTTTTTTTTTCCTTAATCAAGTTGAAGATTGAACTTTGAATTCAGTTAGTTTATTTCTAATTCTCTGTACTCATAGATCTATCTATATGTAGATGTATCTTTGCATGTGTTTCCATATATACATATCTACAGATGTATATGTACATTTAATTAGAAAAAAATAGCCATTTTTAGATTAATAAAATTTAGATTTATGACATGAATTTAATAAAAACATAGAATTTTATTAGTAAAATATATTCAAGTGCCTTTCACAGACAAAGCCAGCAAAGGTGCACAGAAAACCAATAAATTAGCAAACTTTTTTAATTAAGTGCTGATAAAAAAAAAAAAACGCATTAAATAACGCTTAACAAATTAAGCAAAAAGCCTGTTTAAACAAAGTCTTAAATTGGTTTAACAATTTAACAATACATTTTAAGATTTTGTCTTGGCTCTAAATCTGAAAGTCCATCCTGTGTAGGTGGAGGAAAGTTCTGATGGGCTTGGTGGAAAATATCCAGAACACCTTTTATGCTGAATAGGAATTGGCAGCTATGAATCCAGATAATGTTATTGTGTCCACCTCAGCTTGATTGTGTATGTGCGCTAAGCTTGTCGACGGCTGTCGACTTTCATGTAAGAAGGTAAAACCTACAGCCAAAGGCCCTCTCCTCTACGCATGAATAGTTAACCTGCTCACGCTGAATAAAATCAATCACATCAGCCTGACTTCTAAGATGTCTCGCACACATACACTTCAGACTCCTGATGTTATTTTCATCCAGATCGACTGGGTATCTTCAACATGTTAAGTGCGGACTTAATAAATATCAACTGTCAATCCCGTCCTCCCTCTCTCTGCTCAATTTGATCTCAATCTTCCCACCTCATTTGCTTTCCCTCTCACGTTTCTCATCCTCCTCCGTTCTTTGACCCTCCATGTACTCCATCCCCCGTCCAGCTGAGCGTCCAAGCGAGGTCGGAGGTGATAAAGCGAGCCTCCAGAGCCCTGCGCCAGCTGGCCGAGAAGAGCAGGAAGAAAGGAGGCGATAATAGCTCAGAGCAGGAAGGTACGGACCCAACAGGAATGACTTTTGAAGAGGCCCTCGCACACCTGCAGCAATCTCAGGCCCACCTGGACACTCTGAGTCATGCCTTCGTCCTGTCACTCAAAGACAGCCAGCAGGTAGGCCACATCTGCCGCAGCCACGGCTATCTTGTTCTTTGAAGATGAGAATTTCTCTGTATGCAACAATGTGTCAAATGTATCCATTAAAAAAACAAAAAAAACAATGTAAGATTTTAAAGAAAAGTTTCTCCTAATGAATTTTCTATAGAACCTCTAAATGTTGTTCATATGGTAAGTATTGGTAGTATTGCATAAAAAGAGCATTGCTATAATATTGTAATACCATAATTTTGTTAGAAGTACAAAGCAGAGCAGTGCAAATGGCTTCTTAAATGGTTTTACTTCTGTGTTTCCTCTGGAACACAGAAACATTAACAATTAATGTTAATGTTTTCAACAAGGTACTCATAAGTTTGTCACTTTTTTTCCCCCATCCAAAATAGATTGAAACACAATTATTTGTAGTCAAAGACGTGGCTGATTTTAATTGTATCCTTTGACGAGCTAAAAAGACGTTAGAGATTTATTGCGTTGCTGTAGTTTATTGAGATCTTGAGACCTTTTATTTTTGCAAGTAGTTTATGTCAAGCTCCAGTCCTCGAGGGCCGGTGTCCTGAAACTTTGTAGAGGTTTCCCTGGTCCCACACACCTGAGTGAAATGGCACAATTAGCTCCTCAGTATGCAGTCAGCTTCTTCATTGTCCTGTTAATTACCTGATTATTTGACTCAGGTGTGTCGGATCAGGGACACATCTAAAGGTTGCAGGACACCGGCTCTTGAGGACCGGACTTTTGACACCTGTGCTCTAAAGGTTGAACATCATTTTTTCAGTCATGTTGAGGTCTGGACTTTGACTGTGCCATTGGAAAACCTTACTTTTCTTATTCAACCATACAACCTTACATTTGACTAGAAAACGTTGATATTGGGTTGAAGGTTTCCTCAGTGATCTCAAGGTGCTCAGTCAACACAAGCCCAAAACAATTGGCTCTCAGCCACTATGCTTGACAGTGGAAATAATGTTTGATCGTAAGATGTTTTGTTTTCCTCAAGACAAAACATCTAGGCTGTCCAATAACATTGAATATTTTTAATCTGCTTTTTATAAAATTATGAAAAATAATTGGTAATGTAAATAAATTAACTAACCTCTCCATGACTCCCTCCCTCATGGTCCTTTAGCTTTAGAAAAAAACATTGGTAATTTTTAATGAAAATAAGGAGCAAGCTGGATTTCTGAATCACAAAAGCCAAAATATTGTAACTACAAGGTAACTTCTGGCTCAATTTGTATTGAGCCAATCAGCTCTAAACAGTCCAAATTTACAGGTTACCTCTCTAGTGAAAGTTCCTCACCTGTACTAAGAGATTTTAATGTGTGCTGGTATATAAAGTATTACACTGCATGGAAGCAACAGGCAGGTTGGCCAGACTGCCAGTCTTTTGAGTGTCTTTGACGTCCTGTGACAAACACACACACACACACACACACACACACACACACACACACACACACACACACACACACACACACACACACACACACACACGGACATTTCTCATTTCCCTACCATGAGGTGGCCTTTAGTTTGACCTCCAGATGGTGTTTGCGAGTGTTTATTCCGTATACGTGGTTGCATATCCTGGCCGGTTCTGCTCTGCTAAGCTCTTCCCGGCCTCACAGGGGCCAGTCAAGGGTATATTAATGTAAATCTACTGGCTGCTGTTTAAAATGAGCCCCCCTCCGTACGGACGTATACATGCCACTTGCACCATGCTGTATCTCATTAAGTAAAGTCACGCCGGCTTAACCCCTCTGTCCCCTCACTGTGCCCGTGCGCATGTGTAAACACTGCACGACTGCGAGGCCACAGAATCAGCACATTATGATTTGGCGAGCTGGGTGTTGCTATGCGACCATCAGGCTGCACCGAGAACTGGCTTGACCACCGCACCGTGTAAGTTGGTGATATTTAGCCCCTGATTTATCTGTGTTTAAGAGCACAAATCCTCCATAATAGAGGCGAAGATACAAGCATTACGAGGCACAGCGTTGAGGCAGAGTCACGGGTGCATGTGTGCAGAACATGTTATCGGACTCGTTATCCCCTTTAATAGAACTTGTACTCCTTCGCGGGGTGAAGCGATTGCATCCTTAGAGGATCTTTGGAGGATAAAAAGCATATTAAGGAGCAGGAAAGGCCAGATAGGGAGAGAAAGATGGATAGCTGGAGCTCTGTATGTTCTCTTAGGCTATAAGGGGGCATTTATCAAATGGACATGACCCACTGCAACAACAGGTGCATTGATCTGGCATTAGGAGCATACATGCTGTGGATTTTATATGTAAACGCTGATTACAAAAATATGTAGACCACTTGTCCCATTACATTCACAAACTTCAGTGTATTTTCTCGGGCCTTATGGTGATAGACCAGCACAATGAAGTGCGTGATTATAACATGTAAGGAAACTGATACATTAATCTAAATTTAATTAAATCTAATTTTTAACAGAGAAAAATCTGTGACGTCTATTTCTACTAAACCCATTTACTCTGAAGCCCTTAAATAAAATGTAGCTCCACCAATTGCCTTTAGAGGTCACTCAGGGAGCAAACACCGTCCAAATGTGTTTTAAAAATTCTTAGTATAAATACAACCGTTCCTTGAAGTTGTGTGGGAGAACATTAGTAAACAGACAACATCATGAAGGAAGACAGGTGAGGGATACAATTGTGGACCTAAAATAGCTTTTCTCCATCCAGTCTGATTGAACCTGAGCTACATTGCAAAAAGAAAACCGAATCAGCAGAATTTTAGGTGTTTAGATGTCTGAGAGCCAGTTAAATTAATATAAATGCATCCCACATTATTCAGATTTGTATTTGTAAAACCCAAAAAAGCGTTGTGCTTGTCTATCCGCTTAAAATCAAAAATAAATCTTGTAACAAATGTGAACACGTTCCAGTGGTGGGAATAGGTTTGCCAGATACTGTAAGATGCATATGCATTAGTGGTGCAAACATTCGGAAAGGTTAGAAATTGCTAAACTAGAATAAATATCCAAATCAAAGTCTGTTCTCTGTAAAAAAAAACAAAAAACATTAGAAAAAGTCAACTGCTGCGCCGTTGTTTCTATTCCTCAGAGAACGGGAGCAAAGACTGATGAAAGTTTAATATCATAGCACATTCTCTCGTCATCATTGCACCTAATTGGCATATTACCAAAATCGCTGCGTTTTTTTCATCAGGCGCTCGGCCTCAGACTATATTGCCGTGAGCGTCGGGGACCATGGTGAGACTGCTGCATGAAAATGTTATCCATTCTGAAACTCCTCAGTCTTTAGCTGCCGCAACGCTGATGGATATAACATTATGATGAAGTATCCCATGTAAATGATCTCTTTCTCGTTTCAACAGAAGGAACGATGATGAGATATCAGTGTCAAGTCCCTAATGTTGTCTTGGTAACATAAAAAGAGCCATTTTTTTGATTATAAACCGTACTGTGGGTTAAGTTACGATCAGGAATGTTAGTGTCTTGATCAAAGTGCATAATGGATCGTTGAATGGACGTCTTCCGTACCAGCATCTCTAATGGAATACATTAGGGGAAAGTAAGAATAGGGTTGTATCGGCAAGACACACGTCTTTACAGGCAGAAAGGTTAAAGAAATCTCAAGGCAACATTTCGATTTAAGGAGCTCTAGGATCAACCCCAGGAAATGGGATCAACCCCAGGGAAAAAAAGTGCTAACTGCTTTACGTGTAGCTGAAAAGGTCTGTGATGTTGGATAAAAACATGTTTAACCCCATTTGAATCAATATAGTTTTGTTGTTTTTTTACCCATAACGCTAACCAGGCCCGGTTTATTTAAACGTTACCCTACCACAGACTCTGCTCTCGTTTCTACTGCTTTCCACTCTCTTCCTCTCTATTCCAGGAACAGCGTCAGCGCTACAGTCAGCTTTACGATTTGTCGCGCTCTGAAAGAACTAAAATCTGCGAGCTAGCAGTCACAATGGCGACTGACGGACATCCTCTGGAGCAGATTAAAGAGCTTCTTCGCGTGGCTGTCGGACCGCTCCGCCTGTCTGTCAAAAATGTGCTTGAAGAGGCTGTGCAGAGGGTCGTAGCAGCACTCAGGTAAAAAAATCAGTTTCCCTCTGTTTCTCAGCTCATAAAACATCGAGAACTCAAGCAAGCAATCCAGAATATACATTAAAACTGAATTGAATTTCTGTTGTCTGAAGGATATCGATAGAGGAATGGTTCCCTGCAGATGTTTGAGATTAAACGGCTCTTAGTAGGGGAGCAGCAACTATCACACTTCTAAGTTAATCTCTTCAGAATGCAACAGTTTACCCTAACTGGTTTGACTGTTTAAAAAAACACTCATCAGAAGGTGTTTAATTTGTAATCTAAAATTCAAGAGCTTCAAAAAGCAATTTGTTAGAAAAAAAATGCTTTTTGTGTGACATTGTGGGAACATGCATGAGTGTACCTTGAATCTGAATCTAAGTTGTATTTCAGCTGTTGCAACTATCAAAATCACAGCTGCGGGAAACCAATGCTTTATTATTTGTTTTGTGTGTGACAGATCAACAAAAAGTTGCACAAATTGTGAAGTGGAACGTTTTCCAAATAGTTTCATAAAAACACTTGAAAGATGGTGGGTTTATTCGTATTACTCTTTGGTTTGCAAGAGAACATTAGTGAGCAAACAGTATCTTACTCCTGTGCCAGGACATACTTAAATTGCTAATTTACCATGCTGACTTTCTGCATTTGGAAACCTATCACTTTAAAATGAAATGTATGTGAAAGCCCCCGGGGTTCCTTGCTTTATTGATGTTTAAATAATGCTGAGAATCAGAACTCAACTAAACCTAAAATTAGCCGCTGTATATAAATGTGCTTTAATTGCCTGGAACCCTTACTCAGAAACGCATTTCACACAGTGGCGTTTCAAAATGCAGTAAGAAGCTTTTAATTAAGGACGCCTAGCTGTTTTCTTATTTCAGCTGAAGCAGAATAGTACAGACAACACTATGTTGGCTATAAATGTGAACATGAGCCTCATTAGGTTTAATAATTGTTACAGAAATCCTAGTTTTTCTACTTGCAGATACAATTATTTTGCAGTGTTTTTTTGGCTGGCTGGAAGAAAATCAATATCTTTTATTTTTCTTCCCATCTTTTTTTTTATTCTTTATAAATGCCTGCCAGACAACATCATCATCATCATCCCTTTTGCTCTATTTTCATACCTATCCTACAAAATTATACTCAAACAAAATGGAACAAAACATGTCTTAAATCTATATATGAATAAATGGCAGACTTAGAGATCAGGCCACCTAAACACGCTACCCACGGCTTGATCTTTGTTGGCACTTATCAGAAAATATTCAGCATATCGGTCCACTCCAAGCTCAGCGTGTTGTTGGGAAGAATCCTGTCAAAAGAGAAGCCCCAACGTACAGAAGCTGCCTGTGGGAGTTCAGCTCTGAGCACTCAGAAGGAACGGAGAGATGATTCGTGCTGACATGCCTGCGGAGCTGCTAGATTTAAAAGCCATGGCAAATACTCCGATATTGTATGACTTGGCGTGCAAAAACTTTGCACGGTCATTACTTGGTGAAAGAAACAGAGAAATGAGGAGATTCTGGGTTGTAGAAATGACCTAAAACTTGTTAATTCTTGTTGCCCTTTCTGCCTTGTGGACCTCTATGGTTGTACCGATGGAGCCAGATATAATCTGCCCGTCTGATTGGGTTGATAAATGAGCACCAATCACCTTGATTATAATCCTGCATCATTTCCTGCGTTTTATGGCTGCTCAATGGTGCATGGTGCAGATTAATGGCACCTGCATTTACACGCCACCAGAAGATAATCGTGCACATCCGCAGACTCTCATTTGTATTCATGCAGACGTGCAGGCACGATGCGTAGGGAACACACACAATCTCTCTCTTGCATGCATGCATTTTTTTCTGCTTTTTCCCTCTGATTCATTATCTCCCTGTAATTAATGCAGCCTCATAGAGATGTCCTCCTCCAGATTTCATCTGAACTTCCGTTTGTCAGCTTATTGGTTGGATGTCTGCTTGCATAGAGGTTTGCTGTATGTAATTAGTGGTGGATTAACTTTTTCATGTTCGTATGATTCAGGAATAGGCCATTACCTATTGTCGTAGGGCTTTCCTGAAGTGTTTGGCAGTTATGAATGAGCCAGTCTGGGTTTTGGCTCCCCCAAAAAGCTTTCTGGTCTGGTGCAGCATGCAGAGCCAAGCCTTACACTAATGGCCGTATTTTGTATCTGTCATAACCACTATGTGTGTGTGTGTGTGTGTGTGTGTGTGTGTGTGTGTGTGTGTGTGTGTGTGTGTGTGTGTGTGTGTGTGTTTTAAAGGAGAAAATCTAAATGGGAAAATGCAAAAAGAGAAACTGCTGTGTCATCTTGCTCCTATTTGGAAGAGCATTTGTGTATTTTGTGATCTATACATGCCAAGACATGAGTTGTCTTTGCATGGATACAATCCCAGCAGCAACACAGGAAATGCTGCAGATGCCAGGACCGCAAAAACAGAAACACACTAATGACGCTCCCAGTTACTCTTTCAAGTTGCTAGGTTGTGCCTTTAAATCCATTTAACTTACAACTTATTTGATGTGAAAAATTCTCTTTTAGCTTTAAATGATCTGATCGTGGTAAATTTACCGAGCTTGTTTGCACCACAGATTGATTTAATGCTTTGTCTGGCTCATGTTGCCTGTTTTCTTTAAACATTTGATTGCTGCCAGAGTCAGTTCTTACTGAAATTGTGGCAAACAAGAAATCATTTAATTTGTTTTTCCTTTTACTTGATGTTTGTTGACTTTATGGTAAATATAATTATAATTCTGCATTTTTTTAACTGAGTATTTTAATGTTATTTTCTTTTCAGTGGGGACCAAAATGCCCTGAAAAATTACCCTCAACCCCTCAGAGTCTTGGAGGCGGTGGTGACATCTGTGCACAACAATGTGCAGAGCGGGTAGGTTACATCGGTGCCCCTTCCCAAAACCAAAATCAAAGTTTAATCTTTTTTAAATATTCCTTTTCTGTTTTTTTTGTAACACTAGTGGCTCATTTTTACAAAGTAGGCTGACAGGAAAGAGGGTTTGAGAGAGGGGGGACGAAATTAAACCCGGATCAGCCGCGTCAAAGACTAAGGCCTCCGTACATGGATCGTGCTCACAACCCTGCGCCATCGGAGCACGCCCCAAAGTTTAATCTTATTAGGCTAGGAAACTTTATTTGTATAGCACATTTCTGTAACAAGACAATTCAAAGAGCTGTACATGAAAAGAACATGAGAAAAGAAAACATACAGAGGAAAGCCCTTCGCAGTGGAATAGTAGCAGTAGGTCAAGAAAAAGTTGTACTGCAACCAGCATGGTGCCTGCGGGCCGAAGGACCACATGTGGTGCCCTCAAGCCTCTTCAAATAAATAAATAAATAAATAGCACAACAATCCAGTGAGCTGCATTTAAAATGCTATTTTATTCAGCTGTTCTTCCTTTTAATCATACTTGTGTTTACATAGATTTAAAAATGACAAAAGCATTAAAAACATATTTATATAACCTAAACTTAAGGTGAGCTTAGACTCTTGTGGTTCAAAGGTCAGTACAGGTAGCCCTTCGTATGACACAGTACTGATGAAGTAGCTCTCCGTTTCAAAAATGTTGGTGACCCCTGATTTAAAGGAACTCAGGGTTTCAGCACTGTCACAGTCTTCTGGGAGTTTGTTCCTGATAAGTGGAGCATAAGAACTGAATGCTAATCGTTAATCTTGTGGACTTGAGGTTAGATTTTGAATATGCCCTCTTTTAACGGTCGGGTTGTGTATATCTTGAAAATGTTGTTGCTCTCCATAAATCAGGGAAGCAGGATAAGGTCAGCAAAACAATGACCCAAAGCACATCAGCAAATTCACAACAGCATGGCTGAAAAGGCAAAAGAATTAGGGTTTCTATAGCCCAGTCAAAATCCAGACCTTAACCTGAATGAAATCCAGCGCTCAAACAAGAAAGTTATGTAAAAGTTTTGTAGGGAACGTTTATTGACCAAACTTGTATCTCATTCCCAGGTGCTGTTCTGCCTGCGTTTTCATGTCTGACTCACTGGCTAACATAGTGTTAGCCAGTGAGTCATGCAGCTTGTTCATTTTCACCAATCACAGACCATTTGCAAAACTGTAATTCAGCCTGCGCACATTATTGTGTCAATCTAACAAAATCTGTTTTTCTTTAATGATGATTTTCATTGAGACACTATACTATACTGTCTGTCAGTGTCAGTGGAGCTTAGACCTCCCCAGAGAGCTGTCCATGTCATGGGGCGTCGTGTAGAGAGTCGATGAAACCCTGCTCAATAAATGTGGTGACATTCAAAGCAAAGTGCAAGGTTTATGAACCAGAAGCACCACTCTCTTAGTTTTTTTTCCCCCTTTGCACATAAATAATGGAACCTCGCTGAAATATCTTACGAGACAAATTATCAGCAAGTACAACAGAAAGAAAACGTGCACATCATCATCAGCTGGGGCAGGATGTTAAAGGCTGGCCTGCAGAAAACTATGGTTGGTACAAAGTGCAACAGACAGAGCACTGGACAATACAATTCTGATAAAATGTAGCCCTCTTTTGTTGCTCTTCAAAGCAACTGATTTTGCCCCACATGTTATCGAGCTTAATCTTAAATCAGAGGTTGAGCTGTAATTTTTTTATCATAAGTTTGTAAACTTAAATTTATTCTGATCAGTCGAAGGGATGAAGAAAAAAAATCCTTATTTGGACGTTACTAATGCTACTGAACTGGATATATATATATATATATATATATATATATATATATATATATATATATATATATATATATTCTCTGAATTATGCCCTGGGTTTGATTCATTATTTAACCTGCAGAATAAAAGTATTACACAATTACCTGTGTAATATACCACAATGCTTTCCACTTAAAATTGTGTTTGACATTTTAAGACCTAGTCGTAGTGAGATGCATTTATTCCCCATATTTCCTGCTTAGAATGCATTTTATTAAGCCAATAACTATAATTCAGTGGCTTTTAGCTTCTTTTAGCTCATTTCAAGGTCTGACTGATTATTGATGCCAAAACAGTCCATACTCAATTTAATTGAACGAGAAGTAAAATCAATAGATTTCTAAAAATTTTCATGTAACAATGATATTTTTGGCAGCTCTTATCGAGTGCTGACTATACTGGCAGAAGTTCAAACTTTCCTCATGCCAGCAGATCAGCCTGTAAGATGGTGGATTTTATTGATTAAACTTTTTTTTTATGCTTTTTGTTTCGCTGAACGATCTCAGGATTTTAAATGTCACTCACCCTTTTGGTTTTTAGACCGTTTATCAGGGTGAAGTAATATGTTTTGTGCCGTTTCTTCCTGAAAGACCCAACCTGTTAAACTCTTCTGAGAGTAACCCACACACATCTCCTGTCAGTCTGAGCCGCCCTTATCTCCCTTTGGCCTGCCTGACTGCTGTCTCTGTCCCCCTCTTCCATCAGTGACAGCGCCGTGACTTCAGACGACCTGCTGGCTTGGCTGCGTCCATTCTGTGGAGACGCTTCCCTCCCCGTGCGGCCTCGCATCGACGTCCTGCAGATCCTGGAGAGTAACTTCAACCTCAGAGACAGCGACGTCCGTCTTCTGCTGCTCTACAGGACTCGGGCTGTGCTCAAAGACAGAGAGGTGAAGCGAACACACGTGCTTGTAATGGCGAGGACGTGGCCACTGCACACTTAGTGTTAATTTTGCAGTACTCGAGAAATTACTTTTATTCCCATTTAGCTTTTTTTTTTAAAAAAGCTAAAGAAATTATTTATTCAAAGGGGATTAAAGAGGCTTGGTTCCATTTCTTTTGAGGATGTCCTTGAAATTAAGGAAAGAAAAGAGGAATAAATTAAGAGAATTAGTAAAGGGGTGGATCAAGAAATCACTCACTGCAACATGAAATGCCGTAATTGAATAATGTGCCCCTAAAATCTGCATACAGTTCCACAGAGAGATGCTTTCTTATCCTTTATAGATGCAATAATCACTAGGCTTTTTGTTGTTGGTTTTTCCTGCTTTCTGAAGATCTTTCAAAGTTTGTCTTTGGACTTGGGGGTCCTTCTTTAGTCATCTTCCACAACATATTGAGCACCGTGTGCTTCAAAAATTTTAAAAGCACACAAGCGATGCAGCTCTGGCAGAGCATCTGCTCACCTTATACATACAAAGCAGGGGGAGGGTGGGTATCCTTATTGGAAATTTACATTCATCTGAAAACACTTCTAAAATCTCAGTTATGTAAACATTTTTTCAGGGCCATGTGGGTAGTTTCTGTCGTGGTTATTATTTACACAGAGCAAACAATTGTTTTATTAAAAGTGACTTTACATAAGAACCAACGATGAGAAGATGAAAGAAACATTTTGTATTATTGTTCTCTGGAAAATGGGCTGAATTTAAAAAGCACTTTTTTAGTCATGGTTTACACTACAGCCACATTCACCCAATCACACATCAACATGTGACAAGGGGGAAGCTGGAATCCAACACACAACCTTCTAATTGCACAATGGCTACTCTACAATTTGAGCCTCAGTCTAAAACATAGAAACGCTGCCTGGGTATATAAACGGCAGTATAAACTTAAGGGCAGCTATGGTTTGACACATGGTCTGTTTGAAACCTCCCGCAACACAAGCTGATTGTTCAGGCCAGGTTTAGATGCCAGGTCAGGCTTTACCCTGCCTACAGGAGCCTGAATCAGCCTGGATGCATTAATTCCAGATCTGGACAAAAGTGCCTGCAGATCCACTTTAAAATCAGTCTTTGATTATGTTGTTAATATCTTAAGCTCTGGAGCCTTTAAATGGATTTAAATCAGAACAAAACAACCATTTTAAAATGATCATGAACCGTGAAGGGGAAAGAGCAGCCAAAGAAAAATGTTAAGACCTTTTAAAAAGGCTGAAGATTTATAAACCAAGACCACTGTAGAACAAGAACAAATCTTTCTCATTGGAAGAAGAAACCCATAAATAAATTAAGGAATACCCAGGGTACACCTATCTACGAATTAGCCCACTTTCTGCTTAAATTGTAGAAAAAGAGAAGCAATGGATTGTCCTACTTATGCCATATTATGATTGCTTTCAACATTTCTTGAAACATGTCACACTCAGCACATCTCTGGTGCTTCTGTATTTACATCCTCAGTTATTATTTAAAAAGCAACTTCTAAAATAGCAGTTGTGTTTCTGAACCCTGACAGATTATGAACATTGATACTATAGATGTTTTCTCCCGTTAATATACACTTAATATGATATGTTTGTTATTTTGATGCAGGCTTGATCTAACAACAGACATGCTGGTTGGTAAAACCAGGCGTTAGGTTACACAAATCTCCGGTTTAGGATGAACTTAATGAGATTCTGTTGTCTTTTATTTCAAGCTGAAGGTGCATTGAATTAGATTTGCAGATATGTTTATCATGGGCAATCTGCTTTGATTCAAAACAGTGGAGCTATTTTTTATTCAAAGATGCAAAACCAACTGATAAATATCTGTATTCCTGTCGTAATTCATTACTGGCAGCCCTCTGTGGCACATGTCCGTTCATCTTGCCTCAGCACATGTCTGGCTCTGCCTACACCCTTTCCCCTCCCTGGTGCAACCAGCCATTGAGTGGCTAGTCATTAAGTTATCTCACTGACTAATTCATGGCCGAATCTGGTTAATTAATGTGTAAATGCATGCGCACAACCGCAGGCCATTGTGTGCTCAGGTAGAATGGTGTGTGGGCCCGGACTCTTTAACTAATTGGGTGAACTCCTGACATTTGGCAGGCTTTGATGAAATACTCACACTGAGGCAGACACACGCATGAACTCTTAAAGTAGAGTACATCCAAGGGATCTGTTAATTAATCTTGTAAAAGACATCTTGCAGTAAGGGCAAGTCTATTTTCAAATGAAGTGATGCTGTGTGTCTCTTTTCTCTCTTCCCCACGGCAACCCGACGTGTTCGCGGGATTCTTGTAGCAGGGCTCTGATTTAACTTTCATTAGTCTAAATTTTGGTTGGTTTTTAAATATTTCTCATGTTCACGGCTCAGCTGCCACCCAACCCTAATCCGCGCAGGAGCACATTCATTCAAACTCGCTCTTTTATTCATTACGTTTTGCCTTTTAATTTGAGCGACTTTTCAACGTGTTAACGGCTGGGCTGAAAGCTGCAGGAGATTAATCACGCAGGCTAGTGCCACCCACAAGCAGGGCGAGCCACCGATGGGCAGCAAGTTGCCCCAAAGCCGTGCCACAGATCCAGTCAGAACTGACCCCGTCGCAGCCAGAAGACAGAGAGGGCGAGGAGCAGAAAGAAATTGCTTTAGGAAAAAAAAACTGTCAAATGAGCTGAGAGATGACAAGGGAGAAGGCAGACAGACGCCGAGTTGGTATTATTCCCCTCCTGAACCTTTGGGTCCTTTACTAATCAGCACAGCTCCCTTCTAACGATGTCCCACAGGGTACCTCAGAGACAAAAACCCCTTCAATTTATTCAGCGTGGTGTACTTCTCACCTGCAGCGCAGGTGCAAACAAACAAGCTGTGATGGATGCTGTATTTTTTATGAAAGTTATTAGAAATTAACGCCTTGGCCCTTAAATGAAATGCAGGAGTGACATAGTAACACCTGCTTATTCAGAACTGGCTTGCAGATGATGACAAAGCCGAGGCTTTATTTTCCTGTTTTTGTTTTTCAAAATCATAGTGTGCAGTCTAAGTTAAATTACCAAGTAACGACGGAAAAATGCTTCATTTTCTTTATGCATCAAACTCAGTTTCATTGAACTATCTTATTTATTTCCTTAAAACACACAATTACAAAAACCAAAGGCTCTTGTCCCACTGTTTAAGAAGGGGGACCAATTAGGGTTTTCCGGTCATCTCACCATCCCTGGTAAAGTTTACTGTAGTCTGTTGAAAAGGAGTCTCTGTACAATTGTTAAAGGTGCATAGTTTTTGAGTTAAATAGTATTTATTTTCTTTCCAGTACATGACCTTACAATCAGTGGGGCGACTGTGGCTCAAGAGAGCCGACCGTCTCGTGTGACACTTCACCCACGTTGCCTGCTGGTGGTGGTCAGAGAGTCCAGTGGCGCCAATGTACAGCAGCCTCTCATGTGTCAGTCTGCCCCAGGCTACAAATATAGCTCGCCACTGTCAGGGTGTGAAGGGGTGAATGACTGACTGTAGAGTAAAGCTCTTTGGGGTCTTCCGACGTGATAAAGCTCTATTCAAGTGCATTTACCATTTACAATTGCCTGACGTGTAAAATACGTTTTCCTCTATTTGCTGAAGTTCCCTCTATAGGCTGGATTAGTGAGTTTATGAGAGAGCCAAATCCTCTGGCCATTCACATGGCGAGGAAATTGGGCCAACTTCAATATTTATAGCTTTCTTGCCTCAGAAGACATTACGCCTCTAAACAACCTGTGCAGTAACAGCAGTAGATGCTTTTAATCTTCTTTCGTACACGTACACTGGTGTCATTTCAACCTGTCGCCAGAGGGGGCAGACTTGAGCAAAAATCCTGGAACTTACACTATGTTCCTTTAAAGAACGGACGCGCAAGGAGCTATGTGACTTTTGACCTGGCCATAGAGCAGTGGACCAGCTCTTTGCTCTTACAGAAGTACTGAAGGTGTCACTGGGGTTTGGTTGTTTGATTAACATGCGTTTTGTGAAGAAACCTTCACTCATCCAACAACGTTCCAACCCTCACCTATCATAACAAGAGATCAACCATGATTAAAAAAAATAACATGTCGGACACAATGGGCAGAAATGACCTTCCTCCTTAGTTAAAATGGTGTCCTACATGATCACCTAGATTTAATGTAATTAAAAAAAAAAAAACATAGTGATGTGTCTTTGGATGCTCGAAGCCAAAACATGTTTATGAAATTTCATGTTTACATAATGAAGTGATTGGCAGAATATTTCAGAAACAGCTGCTGCATTAGCAAAGTTAAAGAATCCTTGTGGTGAATGTGAGCGTAACGCTGCATTTAACTATTTTATTTGTCTTGATATACTATCATAAAAGTAATTATTTTGTTGTATTTTTTTTTAGTGGCAGTTTATACAAACAGCCAATCAAACTAAACTCAATAATCAAAATGAAAGAATCACAACATACATTTTTCAAATGCTCAGTCTTATAGAACTTTCTGACATTAATTATTTTTCTTTTTTTCTTTTTTAAGAAGCTTGTGGTATTATCATTCCAAGATATAAGCAGGCTTTCAGCAAAAAAGAGGGTTGTGTGTTTTTATGCTGCTGGCGAGGGCTTCAAAATTATTTGAAGTTAATTGTTTGAAACAAGAATCTTGTAGAAGCAGCCTCATTTGTTGCAAAAAGAAGTCTCCAATAAACCCCAAATATTATAACTTAATCTGAGTGTGTCTTATCAGCTCTTGCTGGCAAATTTTACCAGTATGGAAAATACATCCCAAGGACTTTCTGAGCCTGCAAATAAGTTTCAGTTACATGTTCTCAGGCCCCAAGACAAGATTTTAGACCTGCACAAGCCTGGGATGGGTTAGAGCACAATAGGGGAGCAGCTTGGAGAGAATGCAACAACCGTTAGTGCATGGAGCCCCTCACACTGGGACTCCATGGAAGATCTCACTTTATGGAGTATGAATAATCAGCCCCAAACTACATTGAGGATCTGGTCAATGATCTGAAGAGAGCTGGGACCACAGTATCAAAGGCTACCATTGGTAACACACTACGCCGTCACGAATTAAAATGCTGCAACAAAATACAGTTGCATGAAAATATTGGTAATAATAACAATCACGTTAGATAATGATTTCTGAGTACCATTATTCAAGTTTTCTGTAATTTTCTAAATCCTTGGATATGTGATTTTATTTTATTTTTTTAGCTATATTATTGGCTTTAGAACACCTAAGTCAATGTGGTCCCAGATGACAAAAAGGTTGGCATATAGCCGGAATCACAATATGTAGAGAGATCTACATAAAAAAAAAAAACAACAACAACATACAATCCTTTCCAGTATCAGGAAAACATAAAATCTGTAATGGAAAAAAAATAATTAAAAGGGAACCGCTAAAAAGTTGCTGACCGGAATCAGAGCGGATACATGAAAAATGGAGATGACAGGCAGCAGTGTAGGGAAGAGGTACCCGGGTGCATTGTACATTCCTACAGATCTGATCCACTTGCTGTGTGTTCCTTCCTCCTTGCGCTCACCTGTTTGACATTACATCAGCAAATCTTCAGATCCTCACAGTCTGCCTGGTTCTCACAAGTTTTGTTTTCTCGTCTGTTTCTCTTTTTGAACTACCAAGTTCCTCCTGTATTCTGCATGTGGCTGTGCATATGACACCATTTTTATTTATTCACCATACCTGCACATTATGTACATCCAGTCTTTTTGCAATGTAAATTTCATCATAAAGAACAGCTTGCATGTGATATTTGGTGGGCTGTTTTCAAAATGCTAGAAAATTGACTTTTTTAGACATTTTAATTACTTTCCTTAAAATTCAGAAGTTTGTATTAACCAAGGTTACTATGCCTTTAATCAATATGATATAGCCCATATGAAGTGGGTTTTGTAAGCTTCGGTTCAATCAGTTCATGTTAACTTACTACATTTGAGTAAAATTGATCCACCTTGGATGTATTTTAATGAAACACTTTAAACAAACTCCTTGCCTAAAAATCAAAAGAAGTCAGGAGTTGAATCAGGACGATAATTTTGTACCTCAGGTAGTTTGGTTAACCTTTTGTGGACAATGTCAAGAAGCCTGAAGGAGCCACGTTCATTTGTTCAATTAATTATATGCATATAAATAAAAACACATGAATGTCCAAAAACAGGCTGGTCAGGAGGGAAGCTAGTCTGTGTTGAAAATGTGAATGTTTTTAGTGCAAAATGTGAACATCAACCCCAGTACAGAAGGAAAATACCTTGTAATGGTGCTGACTGAAGCTGGTTTCAGCAGTAAAACAAGTGCTTTCGCAACATGGACAGAAAGGCCACAGAAGTTTACACTCTAAAAACGAAAGACCATATTACAGTTCAGATATACTCTCAAGAACAAAAGCCTTAGTTTCTGGAGACATTTCCTGTGGTCTGATTAAACTGAAGTGACAGCATTTGGTCAGAATGATCAGCATTACATTTTCAGGGAAATGGCAGACACTTGAAAGCCTAAGAACGCCATGCCAGCTGTGAAGTATAGCAGCGGGAGCGTTTTGTTGTTTGGCTCTTTTGTTGCAGAGGGGGCTGGTGCACCTACACAATGTAGATTGCCTAAAGAGGAAAGAACATTATGTAACCATAATTATCCCACCAAATTACATAAAAAATGCCTTAAAGAGAATGACGTCAATACTTTAGATTGGATAAGCCATGACAAACCTGAAAAGATGTGTGTTAGCAAGATTGTCTGGAAACCAGAAAAAAGAAATGTATATAAACTTCTGACTCAATAAATGAATGTAAAATTTTCTGTTTTACTAAATACCTGATTGCAACAGTTGCCCACACTTGTTGTAGATTTATCCAAAATGCTAAAGCTAATGGAGAGTGAAAGTTATATTGTGATGGACAAAAACAAAGACAAGGAAAATGGAGTCAGCAAATGTAATTTTGCAATTAATGTCATAATTCGATTAATTAACAATACTATTCCACCATTTGCTAATGTTATAAACCCTTATACACAAAGCGGGACATCAGCAATGCGTTTCAGAGATTGATCTCATGACAGATGCCGTTCAGTCCATCAGTGTCAAGGCTGTGTCAAGCTGAGCGGTGCCAGCGGGAACCCCTGCCGCATGATTCACAGCCAACGCCTCTCAAAGACCCCGGGTGATATATAAGATGAAATTGGAAAGATAAAGGGAATGCATAATGAAGGGTTAGAGATGTATATATAAAAAAAAAATCAGATGCAGAGATGATATTAAAACAAAAAGGAGAGCCACTCACCATTCCAATCCATCACCCTCTCTTCCCTCATTTAGCATCCCAACACACTACTTAGCTGTAGAGACCCCTTAGAAGGAAGGTATTAATGAGCCCAATTGAAATGCTGACATTTAGGCAGTATGGAGGAGGGATGGAGTGATACGGGGGAAAGAGGCATCGAGGGTATGCGGGGTGACAGTGGGAATAGATTTTGTGACTTAATTTTGAATGATTAGTCATAACAGCAGGGCATCCAAATGCCACCACTGTCAAGATTGGAGGGTCTGTTATGTCTGAGTGCAAGTCATTGGGAATAGTGTGGCCTTTACATCAATGACCACGGTCTACGAAGGGTAATTTCTCCGTAACATTTCAAAAACAAAAACATGACGTCAGGGCAAATGTTTGTTAATGCGTCGCTATTTCTGCCCGGCGTTTAAGGCAAGCTTAATTACTTAAACTTAAATGCTGAGTCCCACAGCATTGCCACCGCTAACTACCACTTCAGGCCTCAAACACTTAAATGCGAATCTCCAGCGAGCAGTTAAGTGAGCCAGGTCACTGCATCAAGGGGTCTTCACACCTGTGTTTACTTTAAGTGTTACTCGGCCTTGAGCGGGATTGCGGAGAGAATCACCTGCAGGTGCTCATGCGTGAATGCGCGCATGAAATGTCATCATCCAAGCTCCTCATCGCCCCAATCATCGATTCACGCTACAAGGCCTTTTCGCCCTGTCACTGTCATGGATCATCTGCTGTGACACGCCGTTTTGGTGCTGAGCTGTTTGGCCTTGCACCGCGTCGTGTATGTAATACGGATGAACTGAGCTTTGCAGAACGCGCCGGGTAGCTGCACTCTGCCGGCCTCGGGTCTGGAGGTAAATGGCCCCTGGAAGATGCATATTAAACCCGAGTGTTCCCCTTAGTGCTGCTTGACTAAGCCACCGCATCACACTTGTTTTTCTGTCATTTAAACTTGAACTCACTTCGTGACATTTTGCTATTTAAAAAAAAATTAAATGTCATTTTTTTATTGTCGTTGCACTTTTTTAATTTACTTTTCCTTTTGTAGCCTTTATCCTGAATTAGTGAAGTTTGAGCCAGCATCAGCTTACCCTTCCTGGAACTCAGTCACTCAGCTTTGGGCAGTCGAATGCTTCATGTTTATTACGCACGCCAGTTGTATGCGCAGACCACTTAGTCAGCAAGTTATTTCATAATAAGTGATTTACCCCCACCACTGTGCACAATTGCAGCTGCACCTTTGTGCAAAGTTGCACATCTGGAGAGAGGAATTACTTCTCATGCACAATGGCTCAAGGGCATTCAGATTAGATGCAATGGGTCTATGAACATTAGATTTCTGGTCCGGCCGCAGATTTTTACTTGGATTTAGATCTAGACTTTGACCGGGCTATTACAATACATGAATTTGCTATGCTCCAAAGCATCCCGTTATAGCTCTGGCTTCATGTTTAGAGTTGTTGTCTGCTGGAAGTCAACATCTACCCCGGTCTACTCTTTTGCATCTTCTAGCAGGTGCTCTTTGGATGAAAGGACACCGTATAGATTTTCATGAATAACCCAGGAAACCACCAAGGCTCCAGACTACTTCAAACTGGAACACTAGAGCACAATGGGTCACTGTCCACAATAAAGTGAATTTTACATTGTTCTAAATTGAAGAAATGCTGACTAAGATAGAAGGTGCTGCTACAAAATCAATAAATTTAAGCTCAACTGAAATTGGCATCTGTAGAATCAAATTTTGGCTTTAATGTGCTACCGATGACATCAGTGCTTTGCTGAAACGCAAGGAGGACTGCCTCCAAGATTTTCAAACTTAATACATATCAATGCTTAGAAAGTTAAAATCTGGGCTCAACTGAGGGTCCCAACAGAACACTTATCTGAAGAACACATCCAAATGTGTTATGGAATGAGTAAAGCAGATTGATATTAAGCTTTTGGTAAAGCAGCCCTAAAGTCGTATATTACAGTATAAGCCATGTATAGCCACGCAGTGTAACAAAGTAAAAAAGTTTAATAGGTCAAATTCTTGTCAGTGTTTTTACAAAGAAATTCCAAGACTGAACATTCCTGCTCCAGTCTTACTCCTTCTGTCCCTTTGTGTGCTTTTGTTGCCATGGTCAGGGTCCTCACCAGGATTTTATTTCAGCGTACCGGTGGACAGCTGGTGGCGGGTCGTTTCGCTGCTTCTTTGGACGCAGTCCTGCAGCGGAGCCGGAGCATTGCGTAGTGCAGCTCGAAGGGGGCTATTGGTCCAGCTAATAACAGCTAGCGCTAGCTTTAAATTTGTGGCAGGTTTAGCGCTTCGCTGACGCACGTTCAAGAGCTTTACTGACTTTTCTAAGTTGCTCTCAGACATCCGTGTCGTACTGACCGTTACACTCATTAGAAATGATCATAATGGTACGACAGGCACACTCGTAGCGGTCTAATTTCAGCGTAACGGTCCATTACACCAAAATGCACTGGTGAGAACCCTGATGGTAACTTTATACAGCGATTAAATTCATTATTTTAATGGACTGGAGAGGAAGATTTGAACTTTCCTCTCCACTGTCTGCTGCTAAGTTGACTACGATGCAGGCGGCTGTCCACTGTGGCTCCACGATCTTTCAGTTAGAGTGAATGCTGCTTGTCAAGAGTCAACGCAGTCTGCTGTTTCCTTAGATGGAAATCTTTTTGGCCGATCGGTCTGGATGATTTGGTTGAACTTTGTCAAGTGCCTCGAGATTACATGTGTTGTGAATTGGCGCTAAGTAAACAAAATTGAATTGAAATTTAATTGAAGAGCCTGCCACAGCTTCAGCACATCCCAGTCTGCCGAACATGATCTTTGATCGCTTTGCAAAAAAAAAAAAAGACATTGTGTAAAAGTTCAAACTTTGTCTGTTGGAGGCTGTGGATGCTTCCCCAGATGTTTGCCTCTACTTTCACCCTTGTGTGGACTTTTTTTCTTCACAAGAAAAAACTGTAAGCAGAAATATTATCGAAATTTATGTCAGAAAGTTACAAATATCAACCTGCACCTTTCAGCTGACAATGACTTTCTCACTTTGTTGCTGCCATCTCTTCTAATTTAACATTGCAGCAGCTTTGTAGTAGCTTCTCATGGTATGGTTATTTTAAAATATTCGGATTGTAAAGAAGATTGACGCACCTATCAATATTCTATAATGTATACAAGTCAAAATAGGGTTCAGATGTGAAGGCTGACATTTTTTTCTGTAATAACTGTAAATATTTGGGGTCTCTTTCCAAGAGGATGTGACATGTGCCTCTCCATGCTGTTTGTTCTTGCTTGCAACCATTTCCCCTCCTGCCATTTTACAAGACTCCATCTGTTGTATATTTAAAGATAGATTGTGTACAACACTGTAGTGCTAAGATGAGCAATTTTGCAAAATGAGCACAGGAACTCCAAGAAACTCTGGCACAGAAAAGTGATTTTTTTTTTTCCCTGATGAATTTATTTCCCCTCTCTTTTTTTCTGTTTTGTTTTTGCACATTATACCAATGTTTGAGTTTGGTTCCCTGTTTGCCTTCAGCACAGGATCACGCTGTGACATCTAGCTTGAGGATGGACACTCTCCTAAAAGAACACGTGAATTAGTGTGAAATAGGTTGTTATATGCTGTGAAGAAAATAAGTTTCCTCAATCTCCTTTTCCATTGGACACATTTTTAACAAGTATTTAATGGCAGGTTCCTGTGATCTACTTAAAGAAGTCAACAGCCTGTCGTTGGGTGGGTGGTTGAATCCAGAAGTGGAAAGAACATTGTTTCACCATAAACCAGCCATGACCAGGTGCTCCTAGTAAGATTTTAAACAGAGGAGTCAAGAAAATTATCCCGGTAGTTGTCCATCCACCATCAGGGAGTTTGGATGGATGTGGAATTAGGAGAAACAGTTTTTTCCCTGAACACAATAAGCAATGCTCTCCACTACTTCGCTATAAATGCTTGCAGCACGACTCCACTGTAGAAGAAAAAGCACACTAAAACCGGTATAAAGTTTTTCTGCCAGACGTTTAGACAGGCCAATGAAATACTGAGAAAATGTGGTGGGGTCAGGTGAAAATGTAGCTTTCTGGATCTCATTCTACAACCCATGTTTTGAAAAGGAACGGCACATCACTGCAAAAACACCATACCGGTACTGAAATATTAATATTATTTAGTATTTATGCATTGAAATAATAAGCCAATCAAATCTCCACTCAATTGCAAACATTGTGCTCTAGGTTTTGGTTCATAATAATTTCAAATATATTTCAGAAATTGTGTGTGTGTGTGTGGGGGGGGGGCGACTATATTTACTGCTGAACGAAGTAAAAAAAAAAAAAGAAACATACAGGTTCATCTTTTTTTTCTTGATGAAAGCAAAACAAAGATGTACTGAACCATGATTTTTTTTTATTACTGTTTTGACATGACAGGTATACAATGGTGGTTTTAATTTTTTTTTTTGTGACCAGAGCAGTGACCTCTTTAGTGTGCACTCCGGTCATTTCATGCCTTTTCCGATTCCTTCGTGCGTTTTATGCGTTTTAAATGTGGAAGCCCACATCTTTGGGGGGGAAGAAAAAAAATGGTGTTTCATGTAAAAATGAAAGCTATTCTGAGAGGTTCAGGCTACCCAGAGAGGAGTAGCTGGAAAGAAGAGCAAAGACAGCACGGTCTGATGAAAGTGAATGAGCCTGGACTGTGGGGAAAGGATTATACATGAGTGCAGAGAAAGACAGGGGAGAGTCTTTCTTTCCAAGTGGATAAATAATAAATGCGATAAGCTTGAGAAAGCTATCTTACGGCCACAGTCTAATGCAACAGATCAGGGGTCATTGTCGTGATAGCCAAGCCTCGGCTGTAATGCCGCGTGTTTTGGCAGCTTTTATCTATCCCCCACGGCTCTTTGAGAAAACTTTATTTATGCTCTGTTTTTAACTTGGGAGCCTGGAGAGGGAAGCACAACACTTTGTCATCTCGGTCGGATCACAGATGATTCAGTCACCAAAAAAAAGAAAAAAAAAGAGAGCAGAGGGGAGCCAGCACAATAAAATAAACTAGGAAAGACAGGATGTGGAGAAGGAGACAGACAAGAGGAGAAATGAGGAGAAAATAGCCGCAGGACGGTTGAAGTTATAGGAGTGGGCAGCACAGTGCCAGATAGGGTTGGAGAAAGATGAAGAAATCTCAGATGAAGGAGGAGGGGATCAGGATGCTTTTGTTTGAAATCTTTTTTGGCAGGTTCTTCTTCCTTAACACTGGGAAAAGCTCTCTTTTTATGAGTCTGCCTAAGCTATGTGCTTTTAAACCTTTAGCACCTGTAACAACCTCCATTTTCTTGTTAAACAGCTTGAATTAGTCCCATAAACAGAGCCCTGCACTGATTTGATATCACAAAAAATGCATAAAAAACCAAACGGTGTCCTGCATAATGGTTCATATATCTTGAAGGTTTGTTGTGTTACAACTACAGACTCGATGTAATGATCTTTTTTCATAATAGACCGACATAAAGGCAATATCTTAGGCCATGTTCACGCTGCTGGGAAATGCTACCCAGACCTGATCTCATTGCCCATATGCGACCCATATCCTTCTTTTTTTATGACGGTATCTGTGTTTTTTTTTAAACAAAACTTTATTGAACACTTCTAGAAACAATTAAACTCACCATTACTTCCGTAGACAGCGTGCTGCTGTGTGACGTCTCCTTCTGTTGTCTGAGCATGCGAGTCGCTTTACCGTCTTGATCCATTCAGACACGTCTGATGACAGCTGCATTTAATAGTTGTATGAACAGCCACCTCAAAAAAAAATCTGATTTCACCATAAAATAGGAATTGAGCATCAAGACCTACAGTGTGAACTCATACTTAGTAAAATGATAAAGATGAATCTATAAATAGTATCCCTGTCACTTTGAAGGAACAAACCAAAACATCGCCTGAGCATGATGCTGCCTTCACTTATTCTCAAGGTGAGAATGGTGTGTCCATGCAGCTTTCTGCATGTTAGCTCAAAGGTTAACTTTGCTCTCATCTGATCAGATTCCACATTTGCTGTATCTCAAACATGGCTTCTGGCAAACTTCAAAGTAATTTCTTGTCGATTTCATTCAACAATGGCTTTCAGCATTTCCAGAGTTACCTAGGGTGTCTTGGTCTCCTGGCCAGTTTAAGTAGCTGACCCTGTCTTGTTAGGTTTGCGGCTGTGCATTACTTTTTACATTTTCAGCTGATGGATTGACCATTTCTCTGTGAGACGTGGAGAGTTTAGGATACTGTTTTATAACCTAAACCTGCAATATAGTCTATACAACTACTGTTCATGATGCTGTTTGTTCACTAAACCTCCGTGGCCTTCACAGAACAGCTGGATTAATGCTGAGGTTAAAATACACGCAGCCTGATTGACTAATTTGTTTACTTCTAGAGGTATCTAGTTGCTTTGCATTTCATTTGGAGTGTCAGAGTAAACAGAATAGAACTGAAATACCTTTAATGTCCCGCAATGGAAAAATTCGGGCGTGACATTGGCAAAAACAAATAGAGAGAATTCACCAGACTTACACAAATCATTAATATGCAAATAGCTAAATTTAAGTTAAGCTGTACAGCAGAAGAGAGAGCCTTATCAGAAGGGGGGATACTGCGCAATTACTGATAAATAAGGAGAGCAGGAAACAAATGCATGGTAGATTTTAGTATTTTTATTTATTTTTTTAATAGAGAAGACGTGATTTTCTGGTTGTAATGAGGCAAAATGTAGGGGGAATCAATACTAGTAAGTAATTGCATTAATTTTTGTGAGGCCAGACTGTTACTATATATGTTGGCGGGAATACAGATATTTTTATATTCTAAGTCTTCCTTAAAACCTTATTATTCATCGAACACCAGTGAATATTTATTGATCGAGAAAAACTGGCCTCCTGCCGCGAACGGATTTCATATTAAAATCCATTGTAAAAAGGAAGCTAGCAAATCTCATACAGACTTTCATGTCCAGCTGTTTTCTGTTTTACAAGCTTCCCTGTTCATTCTTACACTCGTGCGGTGTTGCTTTCTTACCACTCCCCCCTCCGTGTACTGTCATTCGAGCTTTTCCAATCTCGCATCCTCTTTCTTTCTTTCTTGAGGCGTGCACCGTTATGTATACTCATGTGCCATGTTATACAACGCGGATTCTCCCCAGACAACAGCGAGAGCAAAAAGAAAATAACACAACATATCGGGGGAAGGAACAGAAAGCTGTATTTGTTTGTCATTGCACTTATCCTGTCATGTCTTACCCTGCTTACACTGGAGTGGCTCTGTGTTTGTTTGTTCCCCACAGGTGCACGTGTCTTTATCTTTGTACTTATGCTTTCTCTGCAAGTTTTATGCGTTTCACTTTCAAATCATAATAAACTCCTTGCTTCCCTCTGGGCCTCGAGTCTTTGCCCTTTTTGGTGTTTGCTTTTCTTTTTTTTTTTGCCTTCACGTTTTTGTCTGCAATCTGCAGTCCCTCATCATCTTCGCCCGCTTCCTCCACCTTCGCTCATTTTCACCCTCGCTCCCCTTGTGAAGTGTGCGACCTCTGCAACTTTATTCTGCCCGTCGCTGGGGACATTAGCCGGAGCAGGTCAATGAATATTGATGAGTTCGCTCGGAGCCCACTCAGTAAAGGCCAGACGCAGAGATGTCGCCGTCCTCCGGCTCCGCTGCCGCTCCCAGTCCAATACCCTGACAAGCTCGTGTCCCGCGTTCTCTCCTCTCTCCCTTCCATTTTGTTCCTCTGCCACTCAGGTCAAGGACTGGGATAATTGCCAAGTTGCTGAGAACATTATCAGGCACTTTTGTTGACAGGGGCAAAAGTTCACTTGTGTTTCACTACAAGCTCATAAGAATGCAGAAAGAACGGTGCGTCTTTGACTTTAGTTTGATTTCGACAGCTTTGCATTAGCCTGCGTTCGTTACAAGATGCTGTTTTGTTGTGATGAGCGTAACTAAAGATAAATAATTTCCGAGTACAACGTTGTTCCTGTCATGTCTATGGAGGTTTTGAGATCTAAGATAAACCCCTTTAGTCTACAATTTATTCATGCTCGGTATATATCCAGTTACAATAAAGGCAGGCGTTGACTGCTCACTCAAAATATCACTCAAAAATATCTTTCAGATATGGCCGAATTGCCCTTTAGAAAGATGTTCTTTACTCATATTTAAAGCCTATTTTAGAACTATATTGTGCTCCCGTTTTAATCCTGTGCCTCACAATTTAACTTCTGCCTGTGGGGATGAAACCTGTGCTCTCAGGTCTGTTTACTCTGCTTACAGCTTTCCTTTGCTCTCTGTTAGAACAAAGCGGTAACCCAGTGGCAGCAGAGCTGACGGCACAGGTTTTACCCTTGAGCATTGCTTCTGACTACAGAAACATAGTTTTGAGTGGGAAAAGCATATTTATGCTCTTAATTTTTTCAAATAAAAAAATCTCCCACAGAAGAAATTATTTGAGACCAAATTGACGCGACGGCAAATGTCAGATCGCTTAGTAACAAAATGGGTACTGCAGACTGCAGTAGATGTTTTCATGTTGCCATCAAGCTACCCATGGCAATAATTTACAGTAAAATTTTGTATTAGGCCAGCCAGATTGATAATGTGTAGCACTTTCCGTTCTGCACATCAATCCAGGACTGCTCCCTTTGAATCCAATTAAGCAAAGGAGGAAAATTCAGCAGGACTCTCCGAGCTGATTGGACGAAGCGACACCTTCTGCCCACCTACCAAAGGTTGGTTTTAGCCAATCACTTTATCAAATTAAAACGTAAGCAGTAGGCGTTATGAGAAACCACAAGAAGGGAAGCCTGTCAAGGACTTCTTGCTGTTCTTCTGTCAAAGAAGAAATCGTGGATTCTTACAAAACTTATGTGATAGTAGCAGCTATGCGTTCGTCCTCCTGCGCTGTTTACAGTATTTTGGTTCAGCTGTGGGTTCGTCAGCTATTGCTTTCATCACAGCTGTATGTCCCACCTTAAACCACAATACTGTTACGTGATTGGCCCGAACCATTTTTGGTTTGGATACAAATGGTTGAAGCCAGAGGGTTACAAGATGGATTCTCGTGTGTTGGTGAACGCACAAACAGCACGAGAATTCAGCTTGCTTGGGAGGTTACAAATTTTACATTACACTGCCAATTAAATGCTTTGTGCGATTTCCATGTCCTGTTAACTGATCATAGCTGACAAAGACACAACTTGTGCAACCAGATGTTGCAACATACAGATATCCAAAATGCATAAAACACAGTAGAACTAGCGTCAAGCATTACTGTTTAATTTAACCATTAAACATGCGGTGTTTATGAACCAAAATTGGTCAGTTGCTTACAAGGCTGCAAGATTGATTGACAGGCAATTGGGCAGTTCTAACAATTCCAAGCATCCACGTAATCTAAAAGATGCTTACTTGGTTTTTCTTTCAGTTTTAGTTGTTTGTTTTAGACAGTTATTCCTTAAAGTAGTTTTCCATTGCTTCATGTTATTCCTTAAATAATATTTAAACTTAAACCATTGCACTTTACATTTGTAATGGGAAGCCTGGAAAATTATAAAACCATTGTTGTAATTCATACAATCTTTGGTTTGGGGCTTTCTAGTCAGATTAACCACTCAGAGAACTTTTTTAGACCCACATTTACACAGTTGCACTCAAAGGTTGACTAACATTCACACACTGATACACATATCAGTAGGAGACTTGGGAATTACTTCCTTGCCCTGGGGCACATCAACAAGACAACTACCTACTCTTCCTGCTGAGCCACAGTTGCCAACAATTATACTTGTATTTGATTTTGGGACTTTACTCAAGTACACTACCAGTCAAAAGTTTGGACTCACATTTGTCGTTCAATGGCTTTTCCTTTTTTCTATGACTTTCTACATTGCAGATAACACATTGAAAACATTAAGTTTCCAAACTGTTGACTGGTTGTGGATCTGCTCAAGGCAGATTTCCTTTATTTTTTTGTAATGTCCTCTGACAATAACAAGATAATCTAGCCTCTTAGACATTAAAGTTTCCTTCCAAGGGTTTGGATTGGAACTTTATTATAAATGAAAATTATTTAAATTGAGACAAACTGAGTAATAAGTAAATTTCTCAACACACAAATTAAAAGATTACTACAATGTCTCACTAATGTTGGTACACCCATCACATTTTGTAAATATTTTGTATCACTGAGACAAATTTGAAAATATGACAGTTTGATGCAAAGTAGTCAGCCTATAGCTTGTTTAACAGTGTAAATTTGTTTTCACCTCAAAATAAGTCAAAACACAGCCATTAATGTCTAAACTGCTGGCACCAAAACGGACTACACCCCTAAGTGAAAAAAAGTGAAAAAATATCCAAATTATGGCAATTAGCCATTTTCCCTCCCTGGTGTCATGTGACACGTAAGTGTTACCAGGTCCCAGATGTGAAACGGGTGCAGGTGTGTTGAGTTTGGTGTCATTGTTCTCACACTCCCCCATACTTGTCACTGGACATTTAATGTGGCACCTCATGGCAAAGACCTCTCTGGATTTGAAAAAAAAAAGAGCTGTTGCTCTACAGGTGGCTCAGGCCAGGGCTGGCCAATCAGGTCTGCAGCAAGAGCCAAAATAAGATCCAGCAGCAACGCAAAGAGCCACACAACAAAATGTCAACAAATTTTTAGCATAAACCTAAACTGTTTTTGACATTTTCCTATTAGCTTTTCTTGTTCCTTAACTGATAACATGAAAATACAAACAACTGAAGCCATAAAATGTTGTCAGAAACTTTTAGGGCAATTCCCCCTTTATCAACTTTAAGCCTAGTCATGCTCCTGCTGGTCACTCTGAATAATTGCTCTAACAGAAGTTTTATTTCATTTATTTATTTTATTAATCACAAACCTTCTAAAAAAAACAAAAAAAAAACAAGTTCTTATCCAACAACAAAGAAGGTTAAGCTGCATTCCGGCCTTAAAGTGACCTTAATTGTGGCTCAGTCTAGCAAAATTAGTTTTAAATTGATGGGTAGATCTCATTAGATGAGTGGTTATGGCTGTGAAATTTTTTTTGCTTATTCTTTTTTTTTTGTCTGTGTGGCAGGGGAGGTGTTGTGGTGTGGCATACGTGTGTGCTGCTGTGCCAACAGGTGACAATGACTTAATGACTGTGGTGATGAGGTGATAGAACTTTCTGGTTTAACTTTGCTCCCCCTAGTGAATCGGGTTTAGTAACTACAATAAAGATGCCATACGTGTGTAAAGCGTTCTCAAGAGTTAAAGAAGTCAAACACATACGAGGTTTAATACGTTTTTTTCAAGATAAAATATCCCACAAACTGCAGTTAAAATGAGAGCACGCCCCACAGGACAGAGACAAGAGCCACATGCAGCTTGTGAGCCTCACGGTCGGCACTCCTGACAAAGGGTACCAAAGACTAATCCCTGGCCTGTGCTCTTTCTGCATGGAGTTTGCGTGTTCTCCTTGTGCGTGTGTGGGCTCTCTCCAGGTACTTCGGCTTCCTCCCACAGTCCTTGACCTACATACAAGATGCCTGTGTGTTGAAAACTTAACATAGCACCGACGCATAGCAATGTAGGGTGGCAGCATCAGGCTGTGGGGAGGCTCTTTCTTCAGCATGGATGTTAAAGCTGTTTAGAATTGATGGGAAGATGGATAAAGCTAAATACAGCACAATATATACTAGAAGAAAAACTGTTAAAGGCTGCAAAAGACTTGAGTCTGTGTCAGAGGTTTGCCTTCCAGCAGGGCGACGACCCTCGATAAACAGTCTGAGCTACTATTGAATGGTTTGAATCACACCCCAACCATGTTAGAATGGCTCAGTTAAGGTCCTGGCCAAAATCAATAGAAAATCTTGGCATGACGTATGAAATGATACAAACAGATACCCTCCATAAAGTCTAATGGCATTTGAGCTATTTTGCAGAGAGAATGTACAAAAATATCACTGTCTTGATGTGCAGATCTGGTAGAGACACAACCCAAAATAATTGCAGCTTTAACTGCAGCAAATGGTGTTTCTACAAAGTATTGTCTCAGAGGATAAGAACAATTTAAAAATATATCCTATGTATCAGTGTCCTTTCACTTTACAAATGTGCACTATTTTGTTTTGATTTAACATATAGAATCCCATTAGGTTGCTACACACTGTATGCAATGATCTACTCTTGCACCACAGATTGATATAATTCGCTTTGTCTAGACTGTCTCAAAAACATTTCCTGTGAACACTATAGAATTTATAAATGGTTTTCTTTGCGCTGACTAAATCGTCTGATTAGATATAAGATTCAAAAGATTCAAAGATTCTTTATTGTCGCCGCGTGTTATAACGTGGTGAAATTTCTTTCTGGCCACTCTGGCTAAGAGTACACATAAAAAAGACAAACAGGCGATGAACAAGGGTTACAGTGGGTTTTTTTCCCTTATAGCGTTCAAAAGATTTAAAAATAAAAGAGATGAAGATTAAAAAGTTTGTATGAACCAGTTGTCCTTCATGAGTCACAGATAACTAATAATGAGCTAATAAGGTGCTTATTGTGCAATGATAATTTGAGGCTTCATTTACAGAAATGTGCATTTAGATATTCTAAGATATTCAGAGATGATGGTGTACAGGTAGGCAGTTACATTAAGGTGATTGTAATGTATAATGGGTTAGTAAGTGGGGTGATTTTTAATGTGTTGGACTGTAGTCTCCCTTCAGGGGGCGACTGCCCTCACAGCTCTTAGGAAGAATCTACTTCTAAGCTTATTTGTTTTGACTTTGAGGCTTGTAAAGCATTTACCTGATGGCAGAGGGGCAGACAGAGTATTGCCTGGGTGGGTGGGATCAGTGGAGATGCATCTGGCCCTTCTTTGGACTCGTTCTGCATAAATTGAGTCTAGATCCTGCAGCTGGCATCCCACAATCCCCTGCACTGTTCTCACCACCCGTGCTAGGTCATTCCTCACCTGGTCTGTGCAGCTCCCATACCATACGGTCATACTGAAACATAAAACACTCTCTATGGTAGCTCTATAGAAGTTCTTTAGCAGATTAGTAGAAAGTCCAGACCTTTTCAGTTTCCTGAGGAAGAAGAGCCGTTGTTGGGCCTTCTTCACCAGGTGGGAGGTGTTCACAGTCCAGGAGAGGTCGGAGGAGATGGGAATGCCCAGGAATCTAATGTTGTCCACATGCTCCACCTCCCCCTGTATGTAGAGAGGAGTGTGTTCAGTCCTCCTGAACCTCCTGTAGTCTATTATTACCTCCAAGAAGTGATTAACAAGCAAACCTACCTTAATTCTAGCATGTTGCCATTTGACTGTAATTTTGCCACCCCACCCATTGTCTTGTTTTTCAAAAACTTTGATTTGCAAGAAATGGGGTAAAAATACCCAAATATTGTTTATCATAACTTTTAGTCCATGGCTTTATCTAAATTACTGGATGTAGTAAAGACAACTGTGTGTCTATGTCATCACTAAGACGTATGTGCTGTGGACACATGCTGGGTTGCTTATTGGAGCCTATAGTCAGACTTAAAATGTCATCCATTAGTTATACTAAGCACAGTTTGTTCAAGTGATAAAGGGTGAGCTGTAGCTGTGTAGTTTGTTGCAAAAATAAGTGCTAATATAAAAACTACCAATAATGCTAAAGCTAATAATTCTAAAAATAAAAAACTTAATTAATGACTTGACCAAAAGAACTGTTTTCTAAGTTATGAATTTATTGCCCTGCTGATATATGTGGGATTGAGCTGTTTGTCAACTTAAGATTTATTTTTTTCCCCATTTCTCGCCTGCCAGCAAACATTCTACTTTCTCACAAATTGTAACCATGTCCATGTAAAAAACTCTCAGGTGAGACAGATCTATCTATAATTTACTCAAGTTCCTCATTTTTCATTTATTTTTGGAGATAAAATGGCAACATTTCTTGAATGGAGAAAACATATTTACTTTTCAAAAAAAAAAGAAATATTAATCACTGACTCGTGCATAACTGATGCTCTGTCAGACAAACGGAAAGATACAGATTTTTGTTTCAAAAACATAAACGTTAAAGAAAGTATGCTTCAAACAATATAGCTGGCTCTGTATAGTTTGCCATAATTACAAGCCGTGACCTAGTTACTGGTATTTAATTGTGTTTTTTTAATTGCAGTTGCGAAATCACAGACATTTTGCATCACACTTTTCATTTTATTTTAATGAGATGCTAAAGAAAGTGTCTATAATTTCTGATGACATTATATGGATGTATGGTACATGACGACCCCCTCCCCCGCCCTTATCCTTGTAGAACAATGTTAATTTGCTACACAGAGATTTTTTGTTCTCTTCGTTTTCCTTGACATAAATGGCTATGTCTCGGGTAAGTTATATCTTCCTATGTGAATGGACAACACTTACTATACATGCATTCCAAGTTGTTTTGTTTATGTAATCACACAATGAATTAGTCAATTGTTGCTATATTATATAGTTATATAATATATTATAATTGTTATTATTGTATTACTGCAGATGACTACATTTTTACTAAAACTAAATTAATATTTAGCATTAAAAATATTTGTTACATAAAATAATAATTTCACTTTTGAAATGATCATGTTGTGGAAAATTAAGCGTGCCGCTAATCCCTATTAAAGTTATACTATATTATGGTTGACCAGCTCTTTTGACAAAAAACAGTCAATCATTTGTCTTTGTATTATTGATCTGTGGTTGTATATCATGGTTTTCCATAACCATAGTGTGTTTTTTCATACCATGAGAAATTCAAGATTGTCTATACCTGATCCATCTTGTTAAAAACATTTATTGTTTCTTTCATATGTAATAATTAGCTGTTGAGTGTTCAAAATCTATCCTGCAATTAGCAAGACTAATTGAATTACTTTTTATTGATATTTTAAATTGGATAAGTGGTGTGACTTTGACAGTAAATGGTTGCATCTAGAGTTTGGGTTGCTGAACAGTCCTACAAAATGTAACTCCGCTGAATCTTCTCATCGTCTGCGCTGTATTCACTGTATGAACGTTCCCACATGCTGGGCTGCTTATGTAGATGATGATGAGTGGGGTCTTCTGCTGCGTTAGTGCTGCTGTGATATGGCGACACAGGTCTCCACCTACTTAAACAGCTACTTCTTAATGTGATTAAAAACTGCAAAATCAGACTAAAACATTATTAATATCAGATTGTTTGGTTATTGTTTAAAAGCCACATATTACCATTCCAAACTATATGAAAACATAAAGGCTAGAATGAATTTAAAAAGACAAATTAGCTGGGAAATGAGATTTTCTGTTAATATTATGTAATCTAGACAAGGCAAGGCACATTTATTTATATAGCACATTTCAGTACAGAGACAATGCAAAGTGCTTTACATGATTAAAATATGGGAAAAAATAGAATAAAAGCAAGTAGGAATAAAATGTAGAAACAAAATAGAACATGGAAAAATAGAAACTAAAAGCAAACATTAAATCTGGCGTAAGTCTTGTCAAACCTGTCCACATTTCTCCTTTGTGGGACAGTAAGGGTATTTCTATTTAATTCTGTTTTATTTTAATTGCAGGAGGAAGCAATAAGCAGAACTCCGATCGGGATTGCAGTCCACTATCTAAAGACATAAGCCATAGGACTATGAAATTAAATTAAAACCGGTTTTATAAGATGTTTCCAGTTCCACTGGTCTTAATTCTCGACCCTCTGAAATGTGTGTGCTAGCAAGAATAAATGGCTAACACCGAGCAGCGGCACCAGCAGCGTGTTTGCTTCATTTAATCTTAAAATCTGTAAAAAAAAAAAAAAATCAATAATCCTGGGAATATTCCTTTAATCTGTATCTCAGAACATACAGTGCTTTCCAAAAGTATTCACCCCCTTGGCTCTTTACCTACTTAGTTTTAATTATAATCTGTTAATTGAATGTTTTAGGTTTATTTTATGTTATGGATCTACACAAAATAGTCAAAATTCCTGAAATGGAATATAAGTATATATAGTAAAAAATTTAGTTTAATGTGCATATGCATCCACCAACTTTGTTATGAAGCCTCTAAAACTCCTGGTTCAACCAATTACCTTTAAAAGTCACATAATCAGTTAAATGAAGTTCACCTGTCAGCACCCTTAGTTTCACTTGATCTGCCAGTATAAACACAACTTTTCTTAAAGGCCCCAGAGGCTGCAGCACCACCAAGTGAGAGGCTTCACACCATGGAGCTCCCCAAAAGAAGTCAGGGACAAAGTTGTTGAGAAGTACAAGTCAGGTTGGGGTTATAACAAAACATCTAGACCTTTGATGGTTTTCCTGGCACGCCATCAAATCCATCATCTTCAAAAGGAAAGCACACAGTGCCCAAACAAACCTGACAAGAGAGGGCTTCCCACCAGAACTCAAAGACCAGGCAGGGAGGACATTAATCAGAGAGGCAGCAAAGAGACCAAAGGTAACCCTGAAGGAGCTGCAGAGCTCCACAGCAGAGACTGGAGGATCTGTCCACAGGACCACAATAAGCCGTGCATACAACGGAGCTGGCCTTTGTGGAAGAGTGGCCAGAAAAAAAAGCCATTACTTAATGTTAAATATATGAAGGCATATTTTGAGTTTTCCAAAAGCACATGGGTGACTCATCAAATCCATAGAGGAAAGGGCTCTGGTCCGACTAAAATGTAACCTCTTGGCCACCAAGAAAAATGGGATGTTCTTGAGAACATCAAGAACATCCCATGGGACGCAGGTTAATCATCCAGGAGGACAATGGTCCAAAGCATACTGCTAAAGCAGCACTGAACGTGGTTTCAGGGCAAACATTTGAATGTCTTAGAATGACCTAGTCAAAGTCCAGACCTCAATCCGATTGAAATTCTAGAAACTCACATTAAGGAGCTGGAGCATTTTTGCCAAAATCCCAGTGGCGTGATGTGGTGAGCTCATTGAGACTGATTCAAAGACACTTGCAGCTGGAATTGCACCAAAAGATGCCTCTACATTTGTTCTTTACTTCACAATAAAAAAAAGATACATCCCCAAAGATGTTAATTTATTCTGTAAATAAAGTATTGAAAAATCTCAAACAATCCATTTTATTTTTCAGATTGTGAGGCAACAAAACATAAAAAAATGCCAATGTGGTTAAATAGTTTTGCAAGCAACTGTAAATGCCTTAATGCATTTTAACGTTTCCAGTTAAAATCTTTTCCGAAGGCTTTTGAGGGGCCATTATTCTCTCTCCAAATCTTCACAGAGACCCTAAACGTGGATGACTACGCTTGCTTTAAATGGTTGATGGAGTTTATAAATGCATTTAAAAGCAAACCCTGCAAAACACAGAGAAATACAGCATGGGTGGCTGGATTTAAAGTGTTTTTTTGCAAACAAAAATTCAGAGCTCCTCTCATGTTTTTGAAGCTAATGGAAAAGAAATATTAACTGGCTGGGAGATGAAAGCCCCACTTTTAGTCTATGCTCTATCCAGAAGGTCCCACATCCCTAGCAGGGTTGTTTTCGGGTTTGATTTCTATCACATTTTTGCTGGTTTAACCCTGATTTCTGCAGTGGCGATGCATGGGGAGGAAAACCATATCAGAAAACTACCCTGGTCCCTGAAAAGGTTCCAGCAGTGAAAACCGCACCATATTTCTGTCACTTATGTTGCGCTGCAGTAAACAACAGAAATGGAATATTCTTGTTAATGTTTGCGTCATGAACGATGACCTGGCAGAACACGCGCTGTGTGATGTTTTTCACTGCACCGAAAACTGCTGTGGAAAGCATCTACTGCTCCCGGGCCTTCTGGAGTTGACTCTGTCTCCTAAATTTACATAGTGGCTTTAAATATTTTATCAGGCCTTTTCAAACTCTGTGTTGGCTTTTAAAATGCACCGTACGTTTGCCGGGGTTAAAAGACACAGACAGAGGTCACAGCTTGATGAATTGCAGGAAATCAAAGGAAGGCAGTTGCAGAAGTTAAAATGCATCATCTTATGGGTGTAGAAAATGTTTGCTTAAAGTGGTGCATAGAGATTTATCGATGATTCTTTTTTTAACAGATATTTTGTTCAATCCGAGGCATTGCACTGTTTGACTGCAAATGTCTTAATCAGTGAACTCTCCACTAAAGCAGTGCTTCTAAACCTAAATCCAAGTCAACAAAGGCATTTTTATTTTATTTCTTTTTGCAGTTTGTTCCCGACTGTTTTTCAGTCCTTGGCTGTCGATATAAAGCGTCATATTTTCATTTAAAGGAAAACACAGCCTTCACTTTTTGTACATTCAGAAAAGGCTTTCAGCCATTCTGGACAGCATCCATTTAAGATCAAATAATGCTTTAGTAGATAACCTTAAAACACCTTAAAAATAGTGGAAAACGTAGAGTGTCAGTTAAGCCAAAGGTATGGGCTGGTATGAGATTCTCCGAGTAGAAATTTCTATAATGTCAATTATTATATTTAAAAGAAAGCAAACCACACGATACAATTGCAACATATGGAACATGTATTTCTTATACTTATGATGTTAATGATTCTTATATATATATATATATATATTTTTGTGTGTGTGTTTGTAACTATGTATCCTAATTGTTCTGGCTTCAACAACTCCCAAAGGGACTACAGATTTAAATTAAATTAACTCCGGCACATTTACATTGTATGATGTTGATTTAATGTGCGCTGTCCCTGGACAAATAAATAAAGTAATACTGCTGCCGCCTACATTGGCCAGGGCTCCCTTAAAAAAAGATTTTCTACCTCAATGATCTTAGTGGTAAGGTTTATATAAAAAAAAATTATATTTATATATATATATATATATATATATATATATATATATATATATATATATATATATATATATATATATATATATACAGGTATTCTTTGTGCGGATGAATTCATATATTGATTATTACATTTAAAATAAAGCTATCAAAGGCTTAAATCAGAGGTAACCGTTTGCTGTTGCGACGGCTTGGATAACTGAGAATTTGCACAGGCATGTTGTTAAATTTAGTAGCCGTTTTCAAGTGACACACAGAATGTTTTACCCGTTTGTCGCTCCGTTCTACTGACTTACTCACCTGCCAATAGTAGCTAGTGTGTTTAAGTGCTAGCCAGCCTGCAGTCAGCTGATAAACAGACATGCTGCATGTTTCTTGCCAACTGTAACTTTAAAGCAGCATTACCTTGATAACAGTTATTGGTGTCATGGGCCTTTCAGACAGGCTGCAACGACCGCACTGCTGCGCTGTGAAACCCATTCTTTTCAATGGCTTGCGCCGCGCCAGGGCGGTTTATCGCTGCGTCGAGCAAAGCGCAAGCACAGCGCAGCGCACCGCTTCGCGCGCCGCGCTCAAAGTTCAACATAGTTGAACTTTGAGCGCGGCGAGCGCGGCGCGCCGTGACGAATGTACGCGTTGCCATAGAAACCGCAAATGCGCTGCGCTGAACCCCGCGGCCAGCGCAGCGCAAATCGCTTCCTGTCTGAAAGGCCCTTCACTCTTTCTTTCCGCACCATGACTGTGCCTGAAGTCTGTCTTTGGCATCTTATATAAGCAGGATAGGAGTAGTGCCTTCTTTCAGCCAGCTGACCATTACTGGCCCTTCATATAGCCAGAGATACAGTCTTTTAACTGTAGGAACGGTACGATCAACAATGTTACTTTAGTTTACTTTTTAAATTCTTGGTATACCTAGTATGTCTGTGTGAGGGCGTAGGACCCTTTTTATTGACTTTATGATCTGGGGTCCTTTATATATAGTGCAGATTACTAAATGTACGTTAGTTATTAGTATGACAGAGTCAATATGTTTTGCTGCCTTTTGGTTAGGCTGAAGGCATAAACAAGTTTTAAAGGACCGTTTTGTGTACTTACATTTGCCAGGATCTGTTTGCAAAGCCAAAGTTTCCATGGCAGTACAGACACAAATGATAGATAGAAAAAATATGCAAAACCACATATGAGTTTGAGAATATAAATCATTTACAGTTCAGATATTAAGGTAACAGTTATTCATCACTCTTAAAATTTTATAGATATAATAAAAAATGAACATTATATACTACCTCTGAAATGTAACTTTTACTAGTCTACTTTAATCAGTGAATACCCTCAGATGAGGAAGGGATTCAAATTGCTCTCTCCCAGCTTCCTCTGTGAATATAATGGCAGTTCATCAGAAATAACATGGCTTAAAAGTAAATAAATAGTCATAGTGAGGAAAAAAACTTCTCTATAGATAATAAATATGCATTCTATGTCTGTTCTTGACTCCAAACATAGTTATTAGTGTGCTGAGATGAAAGTCTCAAAACCTGTTTAGGCTTTCAAAGCAGGTTCTGTCCCATGATGTTCCCCCTTGCAGACGTAGATTGATGTTGGGTATTTTTCATTCCCCCAGTATGTCGAGAATTATCTATAGCATTACCTTCATGTGTCACATGTACATGAAAGATGTTCAGAATTAAAAGACTTTAGCTGAGCTTTTTGAACTTTGATTATTCATCTTAAGAGAGCTTCTTCTTTCAGGAAACTTTGAGATTTTGGGGGGGAAATTTTCTGCATTTTATTGAAGCTGTGGAATTATTTCAAAATTATTTTATCCATATTCTGCTTTGTTGGTTGTGTGTGTGTCTCTCCTCTAAATAAACTGGAGAGCAACCACATGGCAGTAACTCTACATGAAAAAGGTGTAATAATGTGAAACTATATTAATCTATACTAAACCATCAAACCTCAATCAGTTGGATTGTAATCAAAATGTGGTAAATATGATGTATATTAATCAAAATGTTATAATGTTGTAAAATAATAAAAAAAACAAGATTTAGTTATCACAATCAAAAAAAAATCAAAGTAATCAGATTATTTGATTAAATTAGGTAAAAGGAAACTAACACAATTCCTGCAGACTTAGTACAGGGAGAAATTAATGATATATAAGCTGAAATGTCAGAATCTTGATTTCTACTACCTAACAAGATTTGGCTGTTCAGACTTTGGAAAGAGTAAACGTACAGAACTAAACTGGACACATCCTTTATCAGAACCAGAACAATTGTAGCATCAGAGAAAGCATGGCTAACTGTGGGTCAGAAGCGGCTGAATATTTTTTCTGAAGCAACTTGCATTTTTGCTCCATGGTTTCATTTTCTCGGCATCTCTCTCAGCTGTAGGCACCATTGCAGCGGTCAGTTCTGTCCAGACGTACCTTGGAGCAGGCAGGTTTTATTGGTCTTAATCCAGGTATTTTGAATATATTGATGGTTCCTCACTTTGGAAACAGGATGCTATCCAGTTGAATGGGAGGAAAACAAACAATCTTCCTGAAATTCACTCGGAGCCAGCCGCTGTACGATGCAACCAAAATCAACCAAACTTTGAGAGGACCAACAGATACGAACCTGGACTTCTATTAAAGAGTCATTCTGTTGTTCTATTAGGGAGAAACGTCTGCACTTTAAAGTTGAACACACTTGCTCATTATTTTAGGTTGAGACTAATCGTGAAAGAAAATTGGAGTAGCTTTGAAAACCTGTCTGAATTATATAAACCCAACTTAAATTAATATTTTAAGGACAGTTTGCTATGTTCCGACAAGCATCCCAACAGCTTCCATCAGGACCGCATTACAGGGTCTTATAAACGTTAATTTCTTGAACATTTCAAAATGTAATGGGTGTGGAATGAGATGCCATTTTTACCAGATCCAAAGTCACAGCAAGTGAAAGGTCCAGCGAGGGCGTTCCGTAAGACCTCATTAAAAGTAGGTAAATGTGTGTGAAAGGTCAGGACTGATGTGTTTGTGTGCACCTTTCATCTGTTTACCCATCTATCTCATACATAAACATGGAGACACAAGCTCACACCAATTACTTTCTACAAATATGTAATTTAGTTCTGTCTACTGCAGTTATTCCAACATCATATTCCATTGTTGGCTTTAAAACATGATGTGTTTTGACTGCTCTGCTCTGGTTATTGATTTTCTTGGTACTACTTAAAAAGTGTAAATCATCTTTCACATCACTACAACAACATCCACTTTAGTCATTTTATCTAAAAAATTACTCACTGGGTCATTTGAATTTCTACATAAATGGTAAAATTGTGTCAAAGGTACACTTGGTATTGAGAATCAGCCATTTTTACAGTATTGTGTTTTACGCTCGAGCTCTTGCATCCAGTTTCTTTTTTTACTTTGTCTTGTACTGAAAAATTATGTCAAAGAGCAATGAAGTGGCTACTGGTAACTTTTTTTTTTTATAATGTTTCATTTACTTCAGCCTTTTTCTGTCTGCTTAAGACATTTTCCTGCCCACCTTTTGCTCTCCTTGTTCCTGTTCATTATGCTGCTAAAAGCAGGGTTAACTTTAGCCACAGTGGGGAAGCATGAAGTGTTTGATTTAATGTACAAGCACTGTTCACAGGGTCAGCACAGTAAACAAAATGGGCTTCATTCTGTTTTGTTCAGCTTTGCTTTCATGCCTGTCTCCCTGCTCCGTTTGTTGACCTTCAAGTATCTGCGGCTGATGTTGGTTAGTATGAAATGTTATGCTGACGGTATGTTTCCTTTCTAAACTACTTATGCGTGCTTTTTTTATTTGTTTACAGCAAGAGGTAAAAAAAGTAGACATAAACATAAACTGTTTATTATCAGGTTTTAACAGTATGTAAATCTGACCTCATGTACAAAATCCCTCTTATCTCTATGTAGTGAACAAAGCTTTGGCAAAAATGTATGCATAGCTAATTAAGTGTAATGGGGCAATTTCCAAACTAACATTATTCTACAGCGGAAAAATAAATGTTAACAAGTGTCAAAACATTTCGAGGTGTTGAATCTCGTTTTGAGGAGGGGTCATCTCGAATTCCCTGCAAGGTCAGGCTCAGAAAATTGAAAATAAACATTTAATATGCTAAGCGAGCCTTGGAGAATCTTAATTGTACCTCTTGGGTTTTTAAGTTCATGAAGGTAGCATTAGAATAGGAGTGAACAAGCATTTGGAAGAGTGTCCAGAAGATTTTTTTTTTTTTCAATAAACCATTTGGCAGCACAATGTTGGCAGTTGAATCTGAATCAGAAGAATATATATATATTTAAAACAAATTAAAAAGTATATAACCATTAAGCAGAGAGCACTATGTAAAGAGCATTGGCACAAACACCTTATGCCAGCTGTGAAGCACAGCGATAAGGTGTGATGGTTTGACCAAGTTTTGCGGCCAGTTAATTCGACTACCAACCTCTCTGGTTCCCTAAGTGTTCGACGGTAAATGGTGAGGCCCTCTGTCCAATCACTAAAGCTTTGATGCAGTCATTAACAACACAACAGTCTCAAACAGCAAACCGACAACGGTGTGACTGAAGCCTAATTAAAATGTTGCGGCAGAACATTCTGAGAGCTGCATAAACAAATGTAAACAAACGTGATTCAGTAATATAGAAAACAGATACTTTAAGCTTCTGTTGCTGATGGAAGTGTGGGGATTTACGGCAAGGGGGACGCAAATGCTGGTTGGATGCAAAGAGGAAAGATTCGACTAAAACTAAGGCGAAAAATTATATCCGAATGGAAATTCTTGAGCTCCAGAACCCCTTGACAACCATAGTAGTAGGAAAATACACAAATCAGGGACTAATTGGACCATCTGGCGTAAAGTGAAAGAAAAAAGGAGGACTATATACTGGGAGCCTGAATGGTTAATTGGTAGTAGGTGTGCTGATTTGTTGATGGGAAACAGCTGTAAGGGAAGCAGGACACTGAGGCAAATACTCAGGAAATGAATGGCTGATGAAAAGAGAAGACTTTCAAGAGAATATAGGAACCATGGAAACTAAATTGAAAAGTTTCAGAGCACTCTTAAAATATTAAAGAGAAGATCAACAAATAGTTTAATAATACAATGTACTTTGCATCAAATCCTTTGTATGTCATGTCCTTTGTATATCTACTCTAGAGATCAAAAAGGGTATACTTAATTTTTTTCACTCTTAGTTTTTATCATTTCTTTTATTTGATTTTTTAAAACGTTTCTTTTGCTGAAATTAAATGTTTCTATTCATGATGTCTCCTCATGTAATCAGCCTTTTAATCAAAAGACATCACTGAGTGCATCTCAACACTGTTGTTAAGGAAAATGGAAAAATGTTAGAAAGTTGAAAAAGGGTCATTATAGATCCATCCATTGATTTCTAAAGGCGGTTTAATGTCAAAGTTGTCATTAAACCGTCCTAAACAAGGACTGACCAATCAAAAATATCCTAATATCCATGGATGACTAGTGTCTGTGCCTAATTAAAACACTGGCATACTGAGAGTTGCACACACTTAGCCCTACGTTTGATTGCACTACTCATACAGTAAATCTAAAACAATTGGTTGAAAGAATTTTCTACAGATTTATCAGTAGACTGATTCATCCACTGAGCAATAAACCATCATAAGGTTTTGGAAGCAAAACACATGTAAACAGGCTAAACTGGCAACCAGAAGTAAAGATTCACTATGTTAGATGCAGTATTATTATAGGGATGGAAGATCCTTTTAAAAAATATATCCAACACTGCAAATGTAGCTGCTGATGTAGCTTATGTATAATTTTTAGAAAATAAAGAGTTGATTCCAGACAGAATTCTCAACAGTGTGTGTAAAGAAGCCCAAGCCATACCTTTCCTAATGAATTCCCTGTAAGCAAACATGACAATAGAAATTTCAATCCAGAGGAAGTAGTTCCTGGCAACTGGTGGCTGGAGTACTTGTCAGGATGGATATAGATATGGATACAGAAATTTATACTGTAATCCTGAATATAAATATTGTCATGAGGAGCTCCGACTGAGACGAAGATTTATTGTTTTTTTTCAAAAAGTGACCAAATTATTGGAACAACTTGAGTTGGTCAGAAAGTGAGAAACTAAATAAAAAAATTTGCCAAGCTTCTTGGAACAATTTAAATTATTGAATATGTTGTTGCTACTTGGGTGACAATGACCACAATATACTATTTTCTTTAGAGTGTTTATTATTTAATGTGTAGGTTTCAGTTCAGAGTTTATAATAAGTGGAAGACACATGCTTGTTGGCTAGGGGTACAGAAAAGCTGTGTGATTAACAAAAACATACACCTTCTGGTAGATCAGATTTCCACTTCCTGTGTAATTGTTATAATATTGGCTGCTAGTCCCTGCCTCACATCCCTTGTTCTTTTTTGCCCTATCACATATGTTCATTGTGCATGGAAAAAAAGGTTGGATATAATCACCAGATATAAATAATTGCTATCCTTCCTTATTAAGAAAACCTAACCCTCACAGCCTTGTGGTAAATGGGAGTGAATCAATTTGCAGCTGACATTTGGTAGAATTTGGCGTGTTTATGTGAACTATTATAAGAATATGGCATGCCAACCATTAGTGCTTTAATGTATCTGTATTTGCAGTGGAAACTATTTGTATTAATAACTTGCAATGGGTGTTTTGTAATGCAGCCCCAATGCCATCCATGTCCTTCATTTCTCAAGATAATGCATGAAAGTGGCTGTAAAACTTATCAAATGCTTCTGCGATAAGATGTTCAGAGTTCATAAAGCAGAAAGGCACAATCACTGATGAACAGCCTTTGGGTTGTAAATGACATTCAGTGATGAATTTGATAGCCTTAGATTAGGGCCTTTTTTGCAGGTAGTTAAAATTCTGTTTCTGTCTCTCATTTGACCTGCCTTTTTGAAGAGTCCTAAGCTTAAACTTCACTCGTTTAATTCCCTAGTCCAACTTAACTGTGAAAAAGGTTCCAACGCAGTTATGGATCTGAATTGCAGCTGGTTGGTTTTGTATGTTTTTTTTTTTTTTTTCATTAATCAATTTAATTTCCTCCAGGCATGGACTTTCTACACATAATTCACAAACCAGTGTGTAACAAAAACATTCAGAAGCTAACTTGTCCATGAACTCAACAAAATAGGAGCATTTTGTCTCCTTTTTGGGGTCAGGTTGCTGTTGTTCTCCTTTCACCCAGAAACACATATGTAGTTAGTTATCAAAGAGATACAGAAAAAGTCTGTACTTTATTATTGTAAATTCAATTATTAGAGAACCGTGTGTTCTGGCTTAAAGAGCCAATACTCAAAACCTTGAACAACTTCTGATGAAAAAAATAATTATGAAATGGCATTTCGAAATCAAGAGTTTGAAATTTCTAGAATTGTGGCACCCAATTTGGCAGCTTGATAAAGTAGCTGTCACGTTTGTGTTGATTAATTCTGTTTAAAACCTTTTTTCCTCCATTGTCTGGTTGAAATGTTGCTTTTTGGGGGAATTCTTCCTCCTGGTTTTGGCTAGTGCACTGTAAAAACGGAACTAAAATTAAGTAAATTATTCTTGAAATTAGTGCATTTTTTCTTGATTTGAGCAGGTAAATAAGATTATTTGCCAATGGAATAAGAGTTTTGCATTTAAAGTAGGAACAATTCATCTCCATCTTATTTCAAGTGCAGAATATCTAAATACCTTATTTTAGGGGTAGAACTACTAATCCCATTGGCAAATGGTCTTATTTACCTGCTCAAATCAATGAAAAATAGAATTATTATAATTTCTAGAAAATGTTACTTACTTTTAGTTCCCTTTTTGCAGTGTGTGAGTAAGCATGCTAGCACCTTTTAGAATGCTCTGCAGATGACATATTGGAGTTGAGTTGGAGTTGGTGGAGTACACCAGTTTTAGCACACACAATGTAATCTGGACAAAGCAGGCAGCACTGCGAGAATCCTATCCTTTGATTGCTCCAGTACCTTTAACACAATTCAGCTCGATTTACTTGGTCAGAAAGTCCAGAAAACAAATGTGGATACGTCCCCAATTGGACACATCAGTTTTAGACTAAACGGTTGTGACCAGGTGGGGGCGCTGCAGAGGAATGCCACAGAGGACTGTACTCTCACCATTTATTTTCATTCTGTAAAACTTAGACTTCCAGTGCAAGGCAGAGTGATGACCCCTTTAAAAGTGCCCAAATGACTCATTGTCGGATATATCAGAGATGGACAAGAGACTAAATACTGAGAGCTGGTCGACCGCTTTGTGGCTTGGTGCAGGAAGAATCATCTCATGTTCAATATGAACAGGTCAAAGAAGACGATTGTAGATTTCAGGATAACAGGAATATGTCAAACACTATTCCCATCATGTGAGAGCAAGTGGTGGAGGAGGATAAATAGTTTGGTGTTCACATAGAGAACAGACTCTTCTGGATGTATAACATTGAAGTTATACAGGAATGACAGAGGAGCTTTTGAAAAAAAGAAAAGAAGCAGCACTATGCTGCATATATCTTCTTTAAGTCTGTTGTGGAGAGCACGATCCTTTCTGCCATTGAGTGTGAGAGATTTATTTAAAGTACATTTTAAATCCTGAAAGTTGGGGCATAGTGCTGAACAGCAAAGGGAAGCAAACTGATAAATGTACTAGAATACAGCCAGATAGGTATTTCTATTTCCAGTTAGGAAGGCAGGAATTCTCCTGTTTGGGACTTCCCCTGTGTCTCTCTGTGTGGGCCATCTGATGAAAGGAGTTCCTGTTGAAACTGTTTCACGTCTGTTCCCCATTGATAACTGATATGTTTATGTAAATATGTTTGTTGACATTACTATCTTCTTTGGTCAGGAGATACATTTCAAGACAGAGAGAATGAGGTTCTGGATACAAGCAGCCAAGATAATTGTCTTCTGTAGGTTGGCCTTATACACCTTTAGGATAGGGTGAGGTTCCCAGTATCTGGGGGAGGCTTAGAGAAAAGGTGGGTGTCAGGATGGTTTGGTCATTTGATTGCCTCATGGAGAAAACCCATTGGAGGTTTTCCCAGCATATCACACTGTGAGGAGACCCTGAGGCAGAACCTGAACCCACTAGAGGAGCTGTATGTAGCTCCTCTAGTGGGTTTTTGCTAAAATGATTCCACTAAACCAGGGATCACCAACCTTTTTGCAATTGAGAGCTACTTCATTGGTCATACAAACGGGCTACCAGAACTGACATTTGACATAAAGAGTCAGAGCTCACCTTAACTTCATGTAATATAAATATGTTGTGATGCTTTTAAATGTATGTAAATACAAGCATGTTTAAAAAGGAAGAGCAACTGAATAAAATAGCATTTTAAATGAAGCTTACTTGAGGGTTTTCCTATTTTTTGAACAGGCTTGAGAGCACCACTTATGGTTTTTGGGGGCTACCTGGTGCCCATGGGCGCCCTGTTGGTGACCCCTGCACTAAACAGTACTCTAGCATAATTTCAGTTTTATGTAAAATTGTATGTGTAAAATCTTAAATTGTTAAAACTGCCCTCAGGCCATCTTTTCATCTTCACCTTCTCCCATTGCTCCACTAGGTCAAGGTAGAGGACGTGGAGGATGAAGACAAAAGGTACGCCCTTTTCCAGGAGATGTTGGAAGGAGCACAGAAGTGGGAGGACTTTCAGTTGCTCATACTTCTCCTACAAGCATGGCCACCCATGATGAAAGATGAAGTGTAAGTTTCACTTTTGTAGCAACTACAACTTAATGCCAGTCTTCTTAACAGTGGGATAAGACAATAAACAGTAATAGTATATGCATTACTGATTTACCAGATCTATAATGTGGAATTTTGACTTTCAATAGCAATTGCAATATCTAATGTTATCTTGAGTTTAGAGAACAGGTGAGTACTAAGAGGCCATAACTTTAAAAAAATCTTGAAAGATGAAGTAAAAATCCCTTGTTGTAATGGCATTGCTCGAGAGGTATTAAACTGTGACTTCTTGAAGTTAATGTGTAAACATGGCCAACAAAACTATACAAAACAACGGACGAAGCCAACTTAGTATGATAAATCACGTTTTCCAGTCAATGTAAGATGCTTATCTGGGGAGGATGCACTCAGGGAGGAAGACCATCTGGCAGAGGCAGCATGTTCATCTGGCTAGGGTTTTGATAAAACACTTATCACATTGGGGCATTTCTGGGCACAGCTTCACACTAAGAAAATATCTGAATAAAGTTTGAGACAGAAGTTTCCTTTTAGCTTAAAACAAATAAAATCATCAATCAGATGATGTATCTTCCACAATAGTTAAAATGTCTAATTGTTCATTACTAGCTATTCTACTTTAACATGTAGCTTTATATGCAATGATTTGCACCAACTGAATGTGGTTCTCCTTACCCACTTTAAAAGCTTGCTATATCCTCAGAGAGAAAGTCTCAGGCTTTTGAATTGTGGATTTTTTTGTGTGTGTTTATAGGCTGTTTTTTTTTTTTTTAAGTTCCAAAACTATTTAGAATAAGCTGAGTGACAGACGAGACCTGACATTTTGAGTTATGATTGACGTGCATGCTTATAGAGCTGTACAGGCACTATGGGCGGTTGCAGGAGAGGGTTAAAAAAGAAAAGAAATGTGTTGCCCACTAACAGCAGTATTTTGACAAACATTTGTAAACACAGTAGAATATATAATAAAAATGTAACAAATGTATATCTGAAATGTATATTTGAATTTAGGAAACAGAAAATGATTTACAATGAACTTTTATACTGAGATAGACTGTGGTGTAGGGAAGCATACATTTCAGTCATGTTTACCTGTCCTCCACTCTTTCCTACCTTCACCCAGGATGTTACCTGCCACACCAGAGACAATAAAATGCTGGACTTATTTTATGTCAACACAAGAAGGCATACAGCTCCTCACCTCTCCCTCAACTGGGGGGTTTAGATCACAACCTGGTTCCTCTCAGGGCTGTTATATAAACCCTCTTGTACACACAAACTAACTGAGAAGTATTGAGGGACTTTTATAGCTCTGAATAGAGAGGATGTGGACAGCATGACAGAATGCATCTGTTAGGAAATATTTTACCTAACTGCATGTTTGTTTATTCTGGAACTTAAGGACACACAAATGACATTAATAAATCACAGAGACAGAATCCAGAGTTCATCAAAATGTATTCAAAGAGTTGGATAGAATAAATCATGTATCAACACAGGACCTTTTTACCCAACAGCTAAGTCTATAGTTTCCTCGGATGGCAACTGGAGCTGTAGACTATATTCAACACTTATTCATCAGTAGTTTCAATGTGTGACCAGAAACGGCTTTAACTGGTTTGAGGCATCATCTTCACCTTGAAAGTGTAGTATGATAGGGTTATTAATGATAACCCCTTTTATCCTAGAATGAAAACCACACAACACAAGTTTTAGACATTTCTATAGAAAAGGACAGAGGATGCCCAAACGGAGAACTACACTACACTCCCTTAAAGTTTAGGAACGTCTGCGCCGGGTCATCTCTGTCCTTCTGTCTTTATTATCACACATCAAAGAGGGGGTCAGGAGGGTTGGGTCAGGAGGTTTCTGGAATTTACAGCATGGGGGTTAAAAACAGTCAGGAGGTTAAAAGCAAAGAAGGAAACAATTGGAATTGCAGATGGTGATTTCTCACCAGCTTCATGCACAGCTGGATTAGGGAGACATTCATTATCTGAGAGAACCATTTGTTATTCCTGCTTAAGGGTAAATACAACAAACCCTTCCTGAAAGCAAACTCTTAAAACAAATCAATTACCTGTAACTTGATAGAAATAAAATGATTACATTCACATTTCCCCAACATAGTACACCACCTAGACAAGTGTGCGAGCAAAGCAAAAGCAAAAAGACAACTCCTTATTTGATATGTGGTGTCTGTGCAAACCTGCACAATGTTCCAACCACAACCCTGCAAGAAAATTCTAAGAATAGAGTGAAGCTGTTAGGCAGCTGTACTGACCCTCTAACATTTAAGACTCTTTTGAATAAAATTTCCTAACACATCACTGACTACATTAACTTCTGTGTCAGAAGCTACCTCACCCTGCTGATGGTTAAACAATATGGAGGTCCTCTGATTCTTTTTCCCTTGAGAAAACTCCACTTGATGGATAAAAGTTTTTAAACAAGAATACTATATTTTACCATATTTAATCTAAAAAGCAGAGGGGTGTTTACAGCTTCAATACTGGACTCTCATACAAAAACAATGTGAGATTGGAAGATTCCCGGACGCTCGAGAGTTCATTACTCACACAAACATTAAGTTGGACCAATTGTCTACACCCATTCAAGGGCATGCACAGTATGGTATCAGTGTTCCTTTCATCATATTGATTGAGAACGTTATACTAAAATGTAGATGTGTCCAAGCTGACCCATTTTTCCCTTAATCTGTCATTCTGTCCAATCTAAGTATGTCAGCCTCTGTGTCTTCAGTGTTTGTGGTTTATCTGTTGTTCCAGCAATAACTGCCTTTCACAGCCCAGTCTCTGTAATCTCATAATCCATAACAGAAGACACCGTGCCTTTCATGAAGGTGCGTTGTTTCTCCAATAAAAAGCCCTGGATCATAGGATAAAGAAAAGAAGAGAGCCTTAAGATCAAGTGACCTACTGTGTTGACATAACCTTGCCTGCAACCTGTATTCTCATGGTACTCGTGCATTCACAATCGCACAAGAATCCATCTTTTCCCGCTCCTGTAACGGCCATTCGAGACGAGCCCAAAACAGGTTGACCAATCACGTCGCAGTATTATGGTTTAAGGAGGGACATACAGCTGTGATGAAAGCAAGAGGTGCAGAGCCCACAGCTGAACCAAAATAAACATGGCAACCCAGGAGGACACACGTGTAGATGCTGTTTTGTCAGAATCCATAAGTTCATTTTTGGAAAAACAAACAGCAGGAAGTGACATGACCAGCTGACAACATTTTCATTTGATACCGTGATTGGCTAAAACCAAGCTTTGGTAGACGGAAACGTCCCTCCATTCCCCAAGCAGATTTGTTGGGAGTAGACCCAGATTGATAAAATGCAGAACAGAGAGTGCTACACATTATCAATCTGGGTTGCCAGGTTAGTGTTGACACTTGACCCACCCTTGTCCAGGGAACTGACATTGAAATAGTGAACTCTTATAAGTACCTGGGTGTTCACCTTAAGAGTAAACTGGACCGGAGTTACAACACTGATGCTCCCTACAGGAAGAGTCAGAGCAGACTCTACCTGCTGAGGAGACGGAGGTCTTTTTGTGTGTAGGGAGAACTCCGGAAGACCTTTTTTGGCTCTGTGGTGCCGTCAGACATCATCTATAAATGTAATTTGTTGGAGCCGCAGCATATTTATATTTATTTACAGCTGAGAGGAAACAGATAGGTTCATCAGCACGGCCAGCTCAACCCTGTGCAGGTGGTGGGAGACAAAAGGACTGTAAGAAAAACATCATCAGTGCCTTCCATCCCATGAAGCTGTTGCAGAACTGGAGAGCTCCTTCAGTGACAGACTGCTGTATCCAAAATGCACAAAGGAGGGTTATCTTTCCTCCCAGCTGCTCCCAACAACGTCGATGCATTTTTTTCAGTCATTTTTAATTTTTGTAAATAATCTGTTAGTGTTTTTCATGCATAAATATCCACATATGTTTTCTTGTAGTATTTCTCTTTCGATGTCCTTCTTTCACGATGCCATCTACATAGCACAGAGCACCAGTCCCTTCTGTAGCAAAACACCCCATAACATTATGCTGCCTCCTCCACACTTCACAGTTCAGGTAGTGTTTTCCAGGTTCCAATTTCTCTCTTTTCCCTCCAAATGTAATGTTGATCATTCTGGCGACTCTTCAGTTTTAGTCTTGTCCTGATGAAGAAACAGCCAAAGAAACAGCCATCTTTGCTTTGATCACTTTCACCACTTTCGGTCAAAGCGCTCTTTTATGTAAAATAAATTAGCCATCATGTTATTAAGTAGACACTACTTCAGTTTAAAAAATGTTAATGGGTAGACACACATTGACATATTTAATAGGCTTATTTCATAGAGTTTTCCTTGCACTAAGAATAGGTTCTGTAAATTGTGTCCTTTATCAAATACAGACACAAGTTTGGTACATGAAGTTGAAAAACTGAGATCATTTGAGCCCCAGCAAATGTTCTTTTGCTGAAGTGTAGGATGAGATCTAATTGGCATATTCGTTTGACTTTGTTGAAGAAGGAAATATTAGGTTTATTAGTAGAACTTCGCATAAGACCATTTTTGTAAAGCTCTGACATGCCGATAGCAATTTTGGTCAATTCCAATTTCTTTTAAGAGCTGTAAAGATGTTTTTAACATAAGTTGAAAATAAAAATAAATATGCACAACATGGTATTAGTAAAAATGTAGGTATATTTTTATTTCAAAAACAGCCCTATATTAAAACAGCTGTGTCGTTCTGCAGTTCTTAAATAAATTACATATTCTGTAAAATCCTCCAGGTTGTTGAACAGAGCTCTCTGTACAAATAAAACCTAAAAAACGTATCTTCTATATGACACTGATAAAAGCACCGTTTCTTTATTGGCACACCTGAAAATATGATGTGATGAAACTCAAGATATTGAGTTTTTTTTTCTTCCAAGATCTTTTCAACATGGATAAAGCAATTTTCAACTTAATTTTTGAGTAAAAGGTTTTGATTTGTAGCTTTGTGTTAGATTGGTTAGTCAATTATTACAGTAGCTTTAATGAGAGCAATAAGGAGCCTTTCTTTGAACAATCAATAAAAGCATTTGTCACACCATGTTTGTTAGGAAGAACAGTCTGTTACACAGCTTTGCAGTGAAACACATATTTACAGTTGACATTTTCAATTGTCATTAGCATTGTATGATAGATTAGCACAGCTAGCCTTTCTAGCGGTGGTCAGTAGCTACGTTTACGTGGACAAAAGTAATCTGAATAAAAAAGCGTCATGTAAATACACCAATCAGAATATTATCATCTGATTTAACCTTAATCAGAATGAAATTATATTCCGAATGAGAGAGGTGGTTCATGCCGATTGATAATCCGATCAACGTGCATATAAATGCTTTTCAAGCTCAAGTTTTGCTGAATATGGCAAACTGAACCGAGTGCGCATGTGCACGTGACGTATTTCCACGTTGGTGAGTGGCCGAAATACGTTGGGAACCAAAACTGTCGGGGCTGCCAATACACACTTTCTGTTCTAAAAAATAAGAGCTCAAAATTGTTGTTTACTCAGTAGCATTTCAGCCGTAATTAGAACATCGTGCAAGTCCAGCCTGGGCGCTCGAAAGACAACAAACTCATATTATTGCTTTTTTAGCTATTTTCTGTTGTTTAGCAAAGACGGAAATACTTCTTCTTCCATGTGTTTATTTTAGGGGAATTTGATAACTGCACATGTCAGAGTGTTTCTATTCTGAATTAAGCCAGGTGCATATACACGCATATTAGGATCGGATTAATTGATTGTGTGCCCATATAAATGGTACAATCCCATTATTTAATCAGAATACATTTTAATTTGATCGAGAAATGTTGTGCATGTAAACATAGCTAGTGTGTGTATTCCCTGTAGAGTATGTAGACCTTTACCTAACAGAGATTTCTTAAAGATGGGCAACATTTCTAAATGTAGAATGATCTGTGATCTTCAGAACTGGGCTCTTCAAATAGATAAAACAGAGCTACTTTGCTGTATAAATTCAACTTCCTGTTATCTAACTAACTCCCTCTGTTTTAGATTGTCTGAATGAACACAGTTACAAACCTCAGTTTTCCCTTTAGTAGCTTCCCGTGCCTTTTGTTGTTCCTTTTAGTGTACGTATTTAAATATCAGAAACATTAAAAATAGCAAACTGTCTTATTCCTCAGTAACTACTTCCACACCAAAGAGTGTTGTCAGTCTGACCTGGTAGGATTGGAAAAAGATGGTATTTTTACGCTCCAACCAGTCAATCACTAATCAAAGAATATATTTGGTCGAAATTAGCACTAAATAAAATGACAGGATCAATCCAGTTGCACGTTTCACAAAACTTCTTGAAATCATTTTAATAATTCAAAACCTCCCTACTTAGTAGTTGACTGCTCTAGCTGGAAAGTCTGTGGTTTTTAAAGGGGTTTCTGAAGCAAAGTCAGGCAATTTTGATAATTTAAACCCTACAGCCTCATTAAAAAATGCAAAACAAAGAGAACTGACAACAAAAACAACAGAATGGCTGTTTTCCTGATTTTTCTCCCTATTGAAATCATGTATTTATTTACAAAGAAGTTGTTTTTAAGGTGGCAGAAATTCATTATTGCTCTGGGGTCAGACTAGCAATTAGCTCACACATCCCTTTTAAAACTAGAAAAAAGGAAGAAAAAAATCCAGCTACCCGTATCTGTTATTCATTTGCAACCTACTCTAGTTAAGATATCAACTGCTCCTAATACCTGCACACAACCTCATTTGAAGAAAAAAATATCGAAATGATCTCTTTGAAATAATTCCAACTTTATTACCAAACTGGGATATACGTTTCATTGCTGAACCATATTTATAGCTCCGGGGTTTGTTATTATTCAAACTGATTAACTGACAAAGCCAGATGTTTGATATCTGGTTCCTTAAGACATGTAAAGAACTAACAGAAGATTTTTGTACATTCAGACATTCTTTCAATGTTTTAATATCTGAGTCGTGCAGTGTTTTGCTCCAGGGATGAATATGTACAAGTCTCCTTATCGTTTTCCAATCAGCCTACAGCTTTCAGCACAGCAAATTCCGCCTCCAGTAACTTTAGTTGATAAAGGCAGCAGAGGGTCCTGCGGATGGGGCCATAAGGTTTGACAGTGGAGGCCCATATACGCTGAAATTCCCTCACCAGCGCTGCAGGTGAACCCCCTGATTTCCTGAAAGGGTAGCAGGGTCACTTAAAAAGCTCATACTGTGGAAATAGCCCATTAGATGGAGAATCAATTCCTCCTAGCACTGAGGAATGGAGACAAATTGTTCTGTCCGACTCCAGCCTCTGTGCTGAGCCTTCTACAAAAGCAGTTGGAGAGATAGGATTAGGTGTAGACAACACAGCGGCGCTCCTGCGTTTGACTGAAACGCCTTGGACTTTTAGTGCGTTACAACTCTCACACTGCTGAGACTGTCACGATCGTTTCTTCTAACCTTAGAGTTTTTGTAGCTGCTCTGTCAGATTTAAATAAAACATCAAGCTGATTGCTTGTTTAATAATTCATTTAAAAACCAGTGGTGTCATCATGCTGAATGAAACACAGTGTGCGCGTGTGTGGTTGGAGTGAGGATTTTCTTTAGTGCAACAACAGAAGGCTGTTGTTTGGATGCTGAATTTAGAGCAGCGCTCATCCCTTGGTTTGTCCACAAACTCTGAATCATGATTCAAAACATGGATTGGGGCCGGCTGTGACTCACATTGCGCCTTGTGACGGATTTGGCAAGAGCGCACACACTCGCAGTGTCATGCCACAGCACCCCTCTCCTGTCTCTTATTTTAAAGCTCCATGAGTGGACTCTGTTTGTTCCCATGGCCCCTTCATACAGAGATGAAGCAGCACGTCAGGCCAAGACACCCAGATTCTTGGATAGAGAGATGCCTTTTTTTACTGACTGAAACTCCCAAAAGGCTTTTTCCTCTGTCTCTTTGTCACCGTAGGCTGTCTTCTTATTTTACAGCCTTTTTTCACTCCCACTCATCCGCACACTTGTTTTTATAGAGATATATGCTTGTTGAAGAAAAATTTCAGGATCCCAATCTGACATCAGATTCAAACCTAGAAGGATTTTGCTTCTCATCCTACCCTGATAAATCACCTAATTAAACAACAAAGTTAACATTTTACAAGGGTAGCTTTCGATAAATATCTCTGATTAGAAACAATGCGCATTTAACTGTTAAAAGGCGAAGCTAGGCCCATTTTCTGATCAAAATGCAGATAGTTTTTCACCAATAGCTACATACATTTTACAAACAGAGAAACATTGCAGCAAATCAAGCACGGGTTCGACATCCACTAGTTTTCCTATGTCCAGTTTTGACGCAAAACCTTTTACTCTGGTAATGTTTTCAACTTGTAGGCTTATTTTGCTATATACTTTCTGTGGATATAAAAATGTAGGCCAAACTAGTTGGGTGCCAATCTCGAGCTTTGCATGTTTGCGATTAACAATAATTATTTCTGTTATTCCTGCAATGAATTGGAGGAAATAATGTTGCATCAACTCACATTACGTACACACGAAGCGACTGTAAGGGACAGTAGTGCTGTGATGACAGAAATGTAAAGCTCCATGTTATCAGCATGTTACGGTAAATGTTTTAGTTATTAAAATGAATAGTGTATCTACAGCAAACATTGAGTGCCCATCACTCTTTGAGTGCCCATCACTATTGCAATATCGTTGTGTGCAATATTGCTGTCACAATGAACTGCTTGTACACAATATTTATAAGTAAAATAATATATTGGTTATGGTCTAAAAAGGTATGACCATACCTGACGTATGTTATTAGTGGTTAGGATGTTTGATTTAGCCGAACGTGGTTGGGAAACTGTGTAATGGTGAAGAGGAGTCAGTAAAATGTGTTGTTATCCTATTCAATCTTGTCATGGCAATTTTTAGCTTTAGTATCACTCAGATTTATCTGTTCAGTTTTATTGCGACTTTAACATTGGGCACATATTTGTTGCTGTATATCTTCATAATCAAATAAAAGTATCAAATGTCTGCATACTATATTGGAATAATAGTGTGTACTTAAAATTCCTCAATCAACAGTCATCTTTCCAGCACATTTAACACCAGTGTGCTTGGATCTATCATTACCAAATTAACCTAATTAATAATTTTACAGTGTACCTGAGTACCTTAAGGCTCTGGATGTTGTGGGGCTGTGTTGGTTAACGCGGCTCTGCAACATTGCGTGGACATCGGGGGCAGTTCCTCTGGATTGGCAGACTGGGGTGGTGGTCCCCCTATTTAAAAAGGGGGACCGGAGAGTGTGTTCCAACTACAGAGGAATCACACTCTTAAGCCTCCCTGGTAAGGTCTATTCAGGGGTTCTGGAAAGGAAGGTCCGTCGGATAGTCGAATCTCGGATTCAGGAAGAGCAGTGTGGTTTTCGTCCTGGCCGTGGAACACTGGACCAGCTCTATACCCTCAGCAGGATTCTTGAGGGGGCATGGGAGTTTGCCCAACCAGTCTACATGTGCTTTGTGGATCTGGAGAAGGCATTCGACCGTGTCCCCCGGGGGATCCTGTGGGGGGTACTCCGGGAGTATGGAGTACCGGACCCTTTAATAAGGGCTGTCAGGTCTCTGTACGACCGGTGTCAGAATCTGGTCCGCATTGCCAACAGTAAGTCGGACTCGTTTCCGGTGAGAGTTGGACTCCGCCAAGGTTGCCCTTTGTCACCGATTCTGTTCATAACTTTTATGGACAGAATTTCTAGGCGCAGCCAAGGTGTTGAGGGGATCCGCTTTGGTGGCCTTAGGATTGCGTCTCTGCTATTCGCGGATGACGTGGTCCTATTGGCTTCATCAGGGCGTGATCTACAGCTCTCACTGGAGCAGTTCAGAGCCGAGTGCGAAGTGGCCGGGATGAAGATCAGTGCCTCCAAATCCGAGACCATGGTCTTGAACCGGAAAAGGGTAGAGTGCCTTCTCCGGGTTGGGGAGGATGTGCTGCCCCTAGTGGAGGAGTTCAAGTATCTTGGGGTCTTGTTCACGAATGAGTGGAAGATGGAGCGGGAGATCGACAGGCGGATTGGTGCAGTGTCTGCTGTGAAGCGGGCGCTGTACCGATCCGTTGTGGTGAAGAGAGAGCTGAGCCAAAAGGCGAAGCTCTCGATTTACCGGTCGATCTACGTTCCTACCCTCATCTATGGTCACGAGCTTTGGGTCGTGACCGAAAGAACGAGATCCCGGATACAAGCGGCTGAAATGGGTTTTCTCCGTAGTGTGTCTGGGCTCTCCCTTAGAGATAGGGTGAGGAGCTCAGTCATCCGGGGAGGACTCAGAGTAGAGCCACTGCTTCTTCACGTCGAGAGGAGCCAGTTGAGGTGGCTCGGGCATCTGGTTAGGATGCCTCCTGGACGCCTCCCTGGTGAGGTATTCCGGGCACGTCCCACCGGGAGGAGGCCCAGAGGGAAGACCCAGGGGAAGACCCAGGACACGCTGGAGGGACTATGTCTCCCGGCTGGCCTGGGAACGCCTTGGGATTCCTCCTGAGGAGCTGGCCCAAGTGGCTGGGGAGAGGGACGTCTGGGCCTCCCTACTGAAGCTGCTGCCCCCGCGACCCGACCCCGGATAAGCGGAAGAAGACGGACGGACGGACGGAATAATTTTACAGTTTCATGCCAATGTACACACAGAGAAGCAACAATTAAGAATTATTGTTTTTCTAGTTAAAACATAAAAATCTATTCTAATATAAAAAAATGTTTTGATAAATTTAAGAAGGTTGTCAACATGTAAACCTTTTTTCCTGATGACCGTAAATAAAATGAGCTTTTCATTAGCAACAACTGCAATCAGGGTTACAAAGCTCGGCTATTTAGCAAGTTATTTTTGCTAGAATGTTAGCAAGTTTGACTTGCTAACATACTCCAGCTAAATTATGGAAATCAGAATAGAAACTTAGATTTTTGCTCTGACACTGAAACATTTTCAACTAAAAGTCTATTTAGTTGCCTGAAAGTTTGTTGCTTTGATTTAGTTGACATAATAATTTATAATATAGCCCCAATAAACATTTCAGCCTTTTTAATCTCTGCCCTACACAAGGCAAATGAGAAGAAAGGTGAATAAGCTAACATCTCGTTACATTCTTCTCAAAATGTTAAAGTAGGATTTGCTACAAAAAATATTATTTAGTAAAAAAAAATATGCTGCCCATAAATAATGTTACGGACCAATGTTTGATATCCTCCAAACTATATTTTTATGTTGTTTGCTAACTGGTGATGTTTAGTGGAACACAGCTGTATCAGTTTCCTCCTCCTCATTTCTGATTTCCTTCTTTTCCTCTGCATTCCGCTCAATAAGTAATGGACTGCTTGACATGCTAATCACATCTTAAAAGCTCCAGCTGTGCCCGCAGTCCCGAACCCGTTGATGTGTCTGTAGAGTTTTGACTGGTTAACTCCCCCTCAATACGTTGTATAAATACTTAAAAACCTCGTCTCCGCTCTTTCTGTTGCTTAATTTAGATACAAGAAGGCCATTGTATCAAACCCACCGCCATTTGTTTGAGTCAGCAGATGTATTGGCTTTAATCTGACACCATGTCATCAGAATTTAATTAACAGACGCTGAAAATTGACTGTGGGTTTTTGTCTTTTGTCACCCTCTGACTGATGTTTATTAATAAAGGTCTATGAAGGTTGTGTTGGCCGAGGATCACCTGTATCTGTTGGCCTTGGTGGGAGCTAATCTGTTACTCCGGAGGCATTATTGAAGGTCGTGAAAAGCTCATAAGAGCGTGTCAACACGGTGATGCCTGTCAGTGCTGGCAGCTGTCCCCTGGTGTGTAAACACAGAGGAGAAGGATGATGCTGAGTGTAGGTGTTAAATATTAACCGCAGGAGGGTTTTAGTCCAACATCTTCCTCACACACTCACATGTCATAGCCAGAATTCATTAGTTTATTTGCAAAACCTCCTGATAATTCGGGCTGCTTTCATGTCTGCCTCTTATTCTTTTGCTGCTTTTATAATCGCTTTATTCATTATGTATGATGTATGCCCTTCGGTGCGCAAACTGTAGTCATCGCCTGTAATCCAGTCTTTGTCTAACAGGATTATCATCTGATGTCATAGGACTGCAGAAAAAACGATAAATGCTGTAGCGTTTCACTGGTTTGAGGTAGGGGGATATTGTTTTGGCATTACAGCATAATATAAGATGGCCCTGAGATTAAAAATGCAGTAACATCAACCATGATTTTTATTAAAATGCAACAAAATCAGTAACCATAGACAGACTTTTTCACAATACTCAATATTTCAGAGTTTCTTAAAAAATAAAATAAAAAATCATCCCCTTTTTTTACTTTTGTGTTGGGATGGGTAGCAATTAACATAGTGCTGCTTCTTTTTTGTGGGATTGCTAAGATTTTTCTTCCACTTAGCTTCCCATTAATATCACAGAGTACAGGTTTATATGAGCAGAGATCTTCTGTCTCCTTCCATCGTTCTCATTTATCCATGTTTCTGTCTCTATGATGCGTTCTTACATGGTTATATTTTGAAGGCCACATGCCTATCTTTCTTCCTGCTTCTTGACTGAATGAAAATCCCTTTCTCGAGATCTGCCAGAGTTTAGAATAATTTTGGGCTTAACTTTATTCAGTATTTTATTACATTTGGGATCTGTTTCTAATCATTCATCGGGTCTATCTGGCGACAAAAATGTGTTTTCCAAGAACAATGCAGCCATCTTATTTTATAGAAAGGTGGATTTTGGTTTCAATTTAATTCAATTCAATTTTATTTATATAGTGCCAGTTCATGAAACATGTTATTTCAAGGCACTTTACAAAGTCAAATTCAATCAGATTACACAGATTGGTCAAAAATGTCCTATATAAGGGAACCAGTTGATTGCATCAAAGTCCCAACAAGCAGCATTCACTCCTGGAGAAGCGAAGAGCTACAGGAAGAGTTGTCTGCATTGTCAATGGCTTTGCAGCAATCCCTCATACTGAGCAAGCATGAAGCAACAGTGGAAAGAAAAACTCCCCATTAATGGGAAGGAAAAACCTCCAGCAGAACCGGGCTCAGTATGAACGGTCATCTGCCTCGACCGACTTGCCTTTCCAACAGAAAGACAATTAATGATTTGCAACAATCAAAGCAAATGGTATTTTTCTAGGGCATCTGAGAAGGACACAGAGCTGTTAAATTTCTGAGAACATGCTGTATTGAGCTTTAATGTTTATAATAATAGAGTTTAAACAGACGTAATCATCATATTTGTATTAGGCAAACATTCTTATAATATTGAAGTAATTGGGGTACCATGTGAAATAAACAAATGTGTCCCTTTTCTGTTGCAAAACACAACAGAAAAGGACGCATTTATCTCGTTGGATCCCGCACTCCCGACACATCCATCCATTTTCTAAAACGTCTATCCTTTGTAGGGTCGGTGTCTGCGCAGCTAGTAGACGATCAACGCGGGGTTACACTGAACACGGCGTGACAATAGCAGTGTACTTGTGGGCTTTAAATAAAACTAAAGTCGTCGTCCATGGAGTCAAGTGAGATCCGCTGGTAATGACATATTGATGTTTCACAGTAAAATGCGATCTAAAGTCCGCACACGTAGTCTTTTACTTGTAAACTCGACTGGATCCACTTTGCTTTTCATCAGCTGCCTTCCTGCCTGAACGATCCACTGTGCTCTAGATTGACGTGGAGTCTGCGCGGCAAGTATGGAGCTAGAACAGTGACAGCTTGTAGCGACATCGAAGAGAGATTTGACATGGTGAAATCAAACATTGAAAAATTAAACATTGAAAAATCACTTACAGTGACACTGAAAAGGAGAATTGGCATTGAAAAATTAGACATTGAAAAGTCAGACTTTGTTAGAAAGTAAAAACTTATATTTTCATTTTATGCTGAAGCTTTTATTCAATGAGAGATGTTTTCAGTGTCACTGCACTGTTCCTTCAGCTACGATGTCACTACAAGCTGGCAAAGATTTGCCATCAAGATCAGGGCTAAATTGAAGGCCCCCTTCATGGGCCTTCCGTTTTTCCGGTACTTATCATCTACCTGCTGTAAACTTATGACAAGCTTCGGTCAAGAACCACTGCTTGACGACAAGAAAGGGTATTATTTTCATTAATATTATCTTCATTAGCTTTTACAGCTAATGATTGTAGTGACATGGAGCTAAACCAGTGACAGCAGGTAGACGATGAGGAGTACTGGAAAAACTATGAATTTTGCACTTAAAATAGGAACAACTCATCTATTTCAAGTGTAGTGTGTCTCATTATCTTATTTTAGGGGTGAAAATACTCATTCCATTGGCAGATAATCTTATTTACCCACTCAAATCGAGGACAATTATACTAATTTCAAGAAAATGTTACTTAGTTTTAGTTCAGTTTTTGCAGTGGGAGAGGAAGAGGGAGCGTTTCGTATAAAGAAATAAGACCTAAGTGGATTTGGGAGATTTTTTTTCATACCATCCCCCTCAGGAGCGGAAGAGCGGATAAGACGGTCTTGCACATGCACAGTTATTCAAAAAGGGACTTGGGGAAACTTGGGGAAAAATCACAGACTCTACCTTTAAGACCTGAATATAGCCGCTAAGATTGAGACTCACCCAACCAGAATATATTTTTCCCTGTCATCCGGTTTTGATGAGCCTGCATAAACTGTAGCCTCGGTTTCTTGGTCATAGCTGACAGGGTGTCATGCAGCGTGGTCTTCTGCTGTTGCTGTGGCCCATCTGCTTCAAGGTTCGACGTGTCGGCATTCAGAGGTGGCATATCTCCATACCTTGGTTGTAAGAAGTGGTTATTTGAGCTACTGTAGTCTTTTCTATCATCTGGAACTAGTCTTCCTGTTTTACTCAGACCTTTGAGATAAACTAAACATTTTTATCCAACTGTTGCTCATTAGCTATGTTCTATTATTTTATTTTTTTTTATCCATTGTCTAAAACCCAAGGCATCATGTTGTGTGATGCAGCATTCAGACCAGCTTGTCTGGCACACAAACCACGCCGCATTCAGTCTTTTAAACCGCCTTTCTTCCCCATTCTGCGAATTTCTGTTAACAAGCAACTGAACAAGTGTAACCAATGAAGTGGCCAGTGATTGTATATGTATTAATTGTAATAATAAGTGCCTTCAAAATGTGTTTATTATTTAAGATGTTCGTTCTGTGTTGAATGAGAAATGTTGGCCTGAAGTGGTAATTTTAGATTTCTTAACAGCATGAAAAAATCTTAAAATTGTGTTTATTGATTGTTTGATTGTTAAAAAGAAAGATGTCCTGTACTCATTGCTTTTTTTTTTCGAACTCAAAGGAAGTACTACTCTTTTTTTCTCATTTTCTTAGAAGAAAAAATAAATCTACTTTCTGTTGTAGTGGGACTGAGCTGTGATTTGTTGGGTCCAGCTTGTCAGTAGTTTCATCTGAATTGCAACAAAGAGACATCTTTATTCTTTCTTTTTTTCCCTTTACTTTATAGTTGGGCTTTTAAATGCTCCTAATGTTATTTATAGAAAGCACAAGACTTTTGGTATCAAACTACACACTATACACTCAAGTGCTGTTTTTTTGTCTGCAGGGCCCAGTCGGAGCGTAACCCCTGGGTGATGCTGACCTCAGCTCTGCTGACCCGCTGCCAGGCCTCAGAGTGTAGATTAGACCTGGGTCAGGAGTTGGTCTCCATGGTGAGGTCTCTCTATAAGACCAAACACAAGCTCCCTGTGCAGGTAACCGCTTAAAATGATGCAGTAGTTTTTTTTTGTCCGTGTTTTTTTGCTCAGGGAAACGGCATAAATACAGGATGTAATGCAATTTACGGCAACGTAGTAATGGAAAAAAATGTGCTTTATTGATGTCTTGGTGTACTTTTATCTGCCTGTTTTAATCACTACCTTTCTATGACCTTGCTAAACTAATTTAGCTTTTGTCACACGCTCTCATGTTGCACTCACAACCTTCTATTTCTTATATTGGGATTGCTAAACAAAGTAGTACATAATTATAAAGCTGTGGATTTCTGTAGCTCCTTCAGAGTTACCATGGGCTTCCTGCCCTCTTCTTTGATTAACTCTCTGCATTCCTGGCCTGTCAGTTTAGGCACACAGCCACATCTTGGAAGGTTTGTGGTTGTCCCGTTTTCTTTGCATTTACATAGATGCAAAACACTTATTTAACCTCTTTAAACCACTTTATCTTTCTTCTGTTTGGTTTGTTCCTTGCTCTTCATGATACTGTATGTTCACTATTGTCCTCTGGCAACAGAGGGCGGTGATTGAAGTTGGGGGTTGTAACATGACATTCTGTACATTGTGTAACGGTTATATAATTTATACATTAATTTTCCACTCTTCAAAATCGTTACATGTGGGATTTTTATGTGTCTTAAAATGTTCGACGTTGGACCTGTTCCCTTGCTTGTGTCACCCCTGCAACACTGTGACGCGTAATGAATGTGGCTCCTACACATTTTCAATCTGTCTTTTTATCTCGGCGTCGCCCTGGGCTTGTTTAAATTCAGGCGAACTCCGCTGCAGCACCAGCATTTTAGCCCGTATCTTAATACAGGAGCCTAAAGCTATTAGGCATGGAACCCAGAGCAATGTGTTGGCATCAGCTCTGTGCCGCTTGCGAAGCATATATTCACCAGCAGCTCTTTGATACCCGACGTCCCCTAATGCTATTCATGCCCTGCTGAGCACTATGCAAGTAGCAAGCCAAATGTCATTCTGTATGTCTAAGGCCAGCTGACTGTGATATTAGTTTAGCACGAATGCTATTCATTGTGAATAGGGTAGTGTCAGACTGGCTGGCTGATATTACCGTGGGAAGAGGGAGGGTGCAGATGGAGGCCTTTTACTCTGTTCTGAACGGCTTTAATTTGAATCTGCTGAAATGAAACTGCCAGAGCATGAGGGAGACAGATTGCATTGTGTTATCCATACATTACAGGATGGGAATGCAACAGGACCCAGTGTCTGCAGTGCACATCTGTTAGTGCATAAACCTTCATGGCTGTACAGTCTGAGCAAAGTGATTAACCTTCACACTTTTTTCCTCTTTTCTCTTCCATCTTTTGTTCTACTTTCCTCGTTTTTTTTTTATACATTTGTTTTCCCAATTCATCTCACACATCATCCTCTATTTCAATCCATCCACCCATCGCCCTCTCCCCCCTTCAGTGCATCCGACACATAGCACACCTGCTGCTCCAAAACCAGCCGAGCCTCCAGCAGCCCGCGCTGAAACTGATGTCTGAGAGCGGCGACGAGCAGCTGCTGCAGCTGACCCTGGATCAGATCAACAGCATGAGCACCGTAAGTGTCAATGTAAAAGAAAAGAAAACAAATCTTGCAGCAAGTTCACACTAAGCAGGCTCCACTGCACGGAGGGTAGTTTTCAATGCATTTTTGATAAGTGTTCAATTAATTATGCACTTTGAAAATGGCACTATTTTACAGCTTCACTGAACCCAAGATGGTGTTTCGGAGTTCTCGATTCCCTCAACCATCTGTCAGAACCCAGATGTTTTTGGTTTGAAGCCATGTAGAAAAATACAGAAAAAAAACTGATACTGTGCTGTAAAGGAGACTGAAACTAGAAAATCACACAAATTCTATGAGATAATTGCCTGAAATGACTGAATCAGTTATCCCACTGGTTTCAGGATCAACAATTATTTTTTATTAAACTAGTAATCCATTGGGTCTCTACATTTAGACATGAGAATCAGTGAGATAATTTCAATTTAATATGGTTTCGGTTCATGCTTGTCGGGTTCTTTTTTGTGACGTAATTTTTTGCCATGTGGTGGAAAAAAGCTGGTTGGGTCGCTCATGGTCATCGTGAGTGATTTGGTCAGTTTAATCCACGGATTGTGTTAAACATAAAATCCCAGCTACTCATTGTGCAATCTTCAGCTTTTAAAGACGTCCACTCAATTGCAGCTGCTCAGGAAGCGTTAAGTCTGCTTTGTTTGATACTGTGTCGCACAATATTTCTATAAACAAATTTTCTAAAGTATTTTTTATCCATGAAATACACAAAAGCCCAGTCCAGAAGGTAAGTTCTTAAAAGAACACTGAGGGGTAGGTGGACGGATAGATCAAGTCATAGTGCATCTGGTGAGTCGGCTCTTTGATTCCAAGTCTTTAATATTTTGTCAGGAAAGGACCCCAGATCTAACGTGGATTGGTTTTTATTTTACTCATAGATATGTAAAATATTTTAACAAATATGCATAGATATTGAGAAGCCCACTTCAAAAACATACACAATATATGTTATACCAGAATATTCTGTATTATTTCTTACTTGAAGGCTGAACTTCTTGATCAGTCTTCATACACCACAGTTGTGGATCAGCAAAATAAAAGATTGATTGTTTCTTGCTGAAATAAAGCTTTGGTAAGGTTCCACATGGGCAGATTTCTGCAGCTGCATTAAAGTTTGTGCTTCATCCTGTCAACAGCGGCCTCGCATTGCTCTCTGTATGAGTTTCACATTTTACAGGCACACAACTCTGACTAAAAAGCAGAAAGTAGAAACATTTTCAGCCTCCCTTTGCTTTTTTTTTTTTAAAGCATGCTTCAGATGCATTCCAAAACAGATCAGTCTTAGCATTTATATAAAGCAGCCTTCATCCGTTTGCCTATAGTTTAGGTTTTGATAATCCATGCTAAGATAAGGATGTCATCTTTCAAGAAAGTGTGGGCTGCTCTCCACAGCTTCTCCCATCAGATAAGCAGTTGTCATAAAGTAGGTCCCTTAGACTCTGTGGACTAAGACTCCCTGCATCAGATAAGAGAAAGCCTCAATATTAACTGACTGGGTCTGTTTTAAATGAGACGATCAAGCTGCTATTTTGTTAGACCTGCTTTTATACCACAGTGACATTAGGAAGGAACTGAGGGAGGTAGAGTGTGGAGGGTGGTGAGAGACACAATCTGTGATTTTAGACTTGTGAAAATTAAAACAAGTGGAAAAAAATCTGGGTTTGAAATGGGAGTAGGAATGAAGATAACAAATGGAAAAGGTAAATGTGTTATTAAATGTTAATTTAAAGTCACACAACTCACGTTTTTTTGCAGTCTCTTTAACATTTTATAACTATGTGTATTCTTTCTCAAACAGCAGCACTAAGTGCCTGATAATTGTGGATCTTTTTTGCGTACAGTACTGTAAAAAAAAAAGTGTGCCAATCCAGATTTCTTTTTTTTTTTCTTTTGTCACCTCTTAAGACCTGATCATTTTAATCTAATCATGCTTTTTGATGCCTGAAAATGATCAGTTTCTGCTTAAACATATTGTCCTTTCTCCTGGCAGATCTATAAATTAAGTTGACAATTAATCAGACATATGTTTGAAGAGAAACTGATCTTTTTCAGCCCTTTTTTCAAGTCTCTAAAAGCCTATGTTTGGACTAAAATTCTCAGGTCTTAAGAGGTTGAACTAATTTTGATATCAGTCAAACATCCCCTCAGTAAATTGAAAAAG